>NC_080710.1:8113279-8180779 GCF_019097595.1 Hemibagrus wyckioides | reverse complement strand
TGTGTGGGTGAGTGAGTGTGTGGGTGAGTGAGTGAGTGGGTGAGTGAGTGTGTGGGTGAGTGAGTGTGTGGGTGAGTGTGTGAGTGAGTGAGTGTGTGGGTGAGTGTGTGGGTGAGTGAGTGAGTGTGTGAGTGAGTGAGTGAGTGAGTGTGTGGGTGAGTGAGTGTGTGGGTGAGTGAGTGTGTGGGTGAGTGAGTGAGTGAGTGGGTGAGTGAGTGTGTGAGTGAGTGAGTGTGTGGGTGAGTGAGTGGGTGAGTGAGTGTGTGAGTGAGTGAGTGTGTGGGTGAGTGAGTGTGTGAGTGAGTGTGTGGGTGAGTGAGTGTGTGGGTGAGTGAGTGTGTGGGTGAGTGAGTGTGTGAGTGAGTGAGTGTGTGGGTGAGTGAGTGTGTGAGTGAGTGTGTGGGTGAGTGAGTGTGTGGGTGAGTGAGTGTGTGGGTGAGTGAGTGTGTGAGTGAGTGAGTGTGTGGGTGAGTGAGTGTGTGGGTGAGTGAGTGAGTGAGTGAGTGAGTGTGTGGGTGAGTGAGTGTGTGAGTGAGTGAGTGAGTGAGTGTGTGGGTGAGTGAGTGTGTGGGTGAGTGAGTGTGTGGGTGAGTGAGTGTGTGAGTGAGTGAGTGTGTGGGTGAGTGAGTGGGTGAGTGAGTGTGTGAGTGAGTGAGTGTGTGGGTGAGTGAGTGTGTGAGTGAGTGTGTGAGTGAGTGAGTGGGTGAGTGTGTGGGTGAGTGAGTGAGTGTGTGGGTGAGTGAGTGAGTGAGTGAGTGTGTGGGTGAGTGAGTGTGTGAGTGAGTGAGTGAGTGAGTGTGTGAGTGAGTGTGTGGGTGAGTGAGTGGGTGAGTGAGTGAGTGAGTGAGTGAGTGTGTGAGTGAGTGTGTGGGTGAGTGAGTGTGTGGGTGAGTGAGTGAGTGAGTGTGTGAGTGAGTGAGTGAGTGAGTGTGTGGGTGAGTGTGTGGGTGAGTGAGTGTGTGAGTGAGTGGGTGAGTGAGTGAGTGTGTGAGTGTGTGGGTGAGTGAGTGAGTGAGTGAGTGAGTGTGTGAGTGAGTGAGTGAGTGAGTGTGTGGGTGAGTGAGTGAGTGGGTGAGTGAGTGTGTGGGTGAGTGTGTGAGTGAGTGAGTGAGTGGGTGAGTGAGTGTGTGAGTGAGTGAGTGTGTGGGTGAGTGAGTGTGTGGGTGAGTGAGTGTGTGAGTGAGTGTGTGGGTGAGTGAGTGTGTGGGTGAGTGAGTGTGTGGGTGAGTGAGTGTGTGAGTGAGTGAGTGTGTGGGTGAGTGAGTGTGTGAGTGAGTGTGTGGGTGAGTGAGTGTGTGGGTGAGTGAGTGAGTGAGTGTGTGGGTGAGTGAGTGTGTGAGTGAGTGAGTGAGTGAGTGTGTGGGTGAGTGAGTGAGTGAGTGAGTGTGTGAGTGAGTGAGTGTGTGGGTGAGTGAGTGAGTGTGTGAGTGAGTGTGTGGGTGAGTGTGTGGGTGAGTGAGTGTGTGGGTGAGTGAGTGAGTGAGTGTGTGGGTGAGTGAGTGAGTGAGTGTGTGAGTGAGTGAGTGAGTGTGTGGGTGAGTGTGTGGGTGAGTGAGTGAGTGAGTGTGTGGGTGAGTGAGTGAGTGAGTGAGTGTGTGAGTGAGTGTGTGAGTGAGTGAGTGAGTGTGTGGGTGAGTGTGTGGGTGAGTGAGTGTGTGGGTGAGTGAGTGTGTGGGTGAGTGAGTGTGTGGGTGAGTGAGTGTGTGGGTGAGTGAGTGAGTGTGTGGGTGAGTGAGTGTGTGAGTGAGTGTGTGGGTGAGTGAGTGTGTGGGTGAGTGAGTGTGTGAGTGAGTGTGTGGGTGAGTGAGTGTGTGGGTGAGTGTGTGGGTGAGTGAGTGTGTGGGTGAGTGAGTGAGTGGGTGAGTGTGTGAGTGAGTGAGTGAGTGAGTGGGTGAGTGAGTGAGTGAGTGAGTGAGTGTGTGGGTGAGTGTGTGGGTGAGTGAGTGAGTGTGTGGGTGAGTGTGTGGGTGAGTGAGTGAGTGTGTGGGTGAGTGTGTGGGTGAGTGAGTGTGTGGGTGAGTGAGTGAGTGTGTGGGTGAGTGTGTGGGTGAGTGAGTGAGTGAGTGAGTGAGTGTGTGGGTGAGTGTGTGGGTGAGTGAGTGTGTGGGTGAGTGTGTGGGTGAGTGAGTGAGTGTGTGGGTGAGTGTGTGGGTGAGTGAGTGAGTGTGTGGGTGAGTGTGTGGGTGAGTGAGTGTGTGGGTGAGTGTGTGGGTGAGTGAGTGAGTGAGTGAGTGAGTGAGTGGGTGAGTGAGTGAGTGGGTGAGTGAGTGTGTGGGTGAGTGAGTGTGTGGGTGAGTGTGTGGGTGAGTGAGTGAGTGAGTGAGTGGGTGAGTGAGTGAGTGAGTGTGTGGGTGAGTGTGTGGGTGAGTGTGTGGGTGAGTGTGTGGGTGAGTGAGTGAGTGAGTGAGTGAGTGGGTGAGTGATTGAGTGAGTGTGTGGGTGAGTGTGTGGGTGAGTGAGTGTGTGGGTGAGTGAGTGAGTGAGTGAGTGAGTGTGTGGGTGAGTGTGTGGGTGAGTGAGTGTGTGGGTGAGTGTGTGGGTGAGTGAGTGAGTGAGTGAGTGAGTGGGTGAGTGAGTGAGTGAGTGAGTGAGTGTGTGGGTGAGTGTGTGGGTGAGTGAGTGTGTGGGTGAGTGAGTGAGTGAGTGAGTGTGTGGGTGAGTGTGTGGGTGAGTGAGTGTGTGGGTGAGTGTGTGGGTGAGTGAGTGTGTGGGTGAGTGAGTGAGTGTGTGGGTGAGTGTGTGGGTGAGTGAGTGTGTGGGTGAGTGTGTGGGTGAGTGAGTGTGTGAGTGAGTGAGTGTGTGGGTGAGTGAGTGTGTGGGTGAGTGAGTGAGTGAGTGAGTGAGTGTGTGAGTGAGTGAGTGAGTGAGTGAGTGTGTGGGTGAGTGAGTGAGTGAGTGAGTGAGTGTGTGGGTGAGTGAGTGAGTGAGTGAGTGAGTGAGTGTGTGGGTGAGTGTGTGGGTGAGTGAGTGTGTGGGTGAGTGTGTGGGTGAGTGTGTGGGTGAGTGTGTGGGTGAGTGAGTGTGTGGGTGAGTGTGTGGGTGAGTGAGTGAGTGAGTGTGTGGGTGAATGTGTGAGTGAGTGAGTGTGTTAGTGAGTGTGTGGGTGAATGTGTGAGTGAGTGAGAGTGTGAGTGAGTGAGTGTGTGAGTGAGTGAGTGAGAGTGTGAGTGAGTGAGTGTGTGGGTGAATGTGTGAGTGAGTGAGAGTGTGAGTGAGTTTGTGAGTGAGTGAGTGAGTGAGTGTGTGGGTGAGTGAGTGAGAGTGTGAGTGAGTGAGTGAGTGTGTGAGTGAGTGAGTGAGTGTGTGGGTGAATGTGTGAGTGAGTGAGTGTGTGGGTGAGTGTGTGGGTGAGTGTGTGGGTGAGTGAGTGAGTGAGTGAGTGAGTGAGTGAGTGAGTGTGTGAGTGAGTGAGTGTGTGGGTGAGTGAGTGAGTGAGTGAGTGAGTGAGTGAGTGAGTGTGTGGGTGAGTGAGTGGGTGAGTGAGTGAGTGAGTGAGTGAGTGTGTGAGTGAGTGAGTGTGTGGGTGAGTGAGTGAGTGAGTGAGTGAGTGAGTGAGTGTGTGGGTGAGTGTGTGGGTGAGTGAGTGTGTGGGTGAGTGTGTGGGTGAGTGAGTGAGTGAGTGAGTGAGTGGGTGAGTGAGTGAGTGTGTGGGTGAGTGTGTGGGTGAGTGAGTGTGTGGGTGAGTGTGTGGGTGAGTGAGTGGGTGAGTGAGTGAGAACTAGTCTGGATTGTAATCACTGGATCGATATGTGTGTAGACTCGTGTTTGATTAAATTAATGTTTGCTCAGATGCACACATATTTCTACCGATTGACACAAAAACCTTACACTGACCACAGAGCCAGTAATGAATGCACTTGTTCCTATGACACTGTCTTTAGCTTAGCAATAGCTTCGTCATAATTGTAATTGTAATTCGTCAAGCAATGTAGAAGTGAAAAAACTTAATGACTGTTGAATAGAGACAGAACATCTGACCAGAGGAAAGTTACTGAAAGGTAGTGAGGAAAGACCTTTCTGTGTGTCTCAATCTGTTACTGTTGGTACAGATACACATACACACACAGACTCACACACACACACACACACACAGAGACACAGACTCACACACATACACACACACACACACCCCTTGACATTCTTTTGCTGCCCTAACAATCACAGGCATATGTGTAGCGACACACTAACCTGGAATCTCTCTGCGGTCTCGGACCCAGCGCAGCGTAGCAGGAGGTTTGCTCCTCTCTGACACACAGGTGAGCTCCACCTCTCCACCCTCCACCGCCTCACTCTTCACCTCCACATTGGGCACCTCTGGGGGCACCACCACCGACAGCGTAGCCACCTGGTGGTGAGTAGAGTCCGTGTAGAGCTGGCAGAAGTAGCCACCCTCATCAGACACGCTCACATTACTCAGCGTGATGCGCACCAGGCGTGGCGTGAAGAGCACCATCTGAAAGCGCTCGTCCTTCAGAGCTGAGACACAGAGAGAGAGAGAGAGATTTAACATGATTTAGTCATGAACATTTAATAACTGACATACATACGAGAATGGTACAGCATGAGAGATAGAAACCGTGTGTGTGAGTGTGTGTAGAAATGTATTTCTGTCCAACTTTCCTGGTGTGAAATGTGTTTAATTGAATATGTGTCAAAAGTTATGACTCAGAAAAAGCCTTGCAGTGCTCTAATCGTGGCATGGTCATGCCAAGAACGCTAATACGAGCTAATACGTTGCTGTTAGCGAGGGCTATTCATCTTTATTAAGGGAGACAGCTGAGGGAGAAAATGATATATACACAGAGAAGGACAGCGAGAGACTGAGATGGGGAGATAAACACAGATCAAGAGAAACATGAGTACATGGAAGTTAAGAGAAAATTCTACAAAAAGCATGTATTTCACTTTAATCTACATCTCTACTGCATGGATTCCTCTTCAGAATTACATCTATCTATCTATCTATCTATCTATCTATCTATCTATCTATCTATCTATCTATCTATCTATCTATCTATCTATCTGTCTGTCTGTGTCTATCTATCTATCTATCTATCTATCTATCTATCTATCTATCTATCTGTCTGTCTGTCTGTGTCTATCTATCTATCTATCTATCTATCTATCTATCTATCTATCTATCTATCTATCTGTCTGTCTGTGTCTATCTATCTATCTATCTATCTATCTATCTATCTATCTATCTATCTATCTATCTATCTATCTATCTATCTATCTATCTATCTATCTATCTGTCTGTCTGTGTCTATCTATCTATCTATCTATCTATCTATCTATCTATCTATCTATCTATCTATCTATCTATCTATCTGTCTGTCTGTCTGTCTGTCTGTCTGTGTCTATCTATCTATCTATCTATCTATCTATCTATCTATCTATCTATCTATCTGTCTGTCTGTCTGTCTGTCTGTCTGTCTGTCTGTGTCTATCTATCTATCTATCTATCTATCTATCTATCTATCTATCTATCTATCTATCTATCTATCTATCTATCTATCTGTCTGTCTGTCTGTGTCTATCTATCTATCTATCTATCTATCTATCTATCTATCTATCTATCTATCTATCTATCTATCTATCTATCTATCTATCTGTCTGTCTGTCTGTCTGTGTCTATCTATCTATCTATCTATCTATCTATCTATCTATCTATCTATCTATCTATCTATCTATCTATCTATCTATCTGTCTGTCTGTCTGTCTGTGTCTATCTATCTATCTATCTATCTATCTATCTATCTATCTATCTATCTATCTATCTATCTATCTGCCTATGAGGAGGAAAAGAGAGGCAGAGACAAGAGGCTTAGCTGCAGGTTGATCTGCACGAAGGACGTTCGGTAAACAAGAAGAGACGGATATTGAAACGAAGTGAAAGATAAGGAGAGAGAACAGAATAGAAAGAGTGGATATGGAACACAGCCAGCAAGGCAGTTTCAGAGATGAAGATGAGATGCCACAGTATTGGGCACTGAACAAAATGGAGGGATTATCGATTGTCATAAAGGAGGTGACCCAAAACCAGGAGTGGGCAATAAAGGAAATGAGAAAAGCAGAAAGATGAGCTGATATGAGAGGGGAGAGGGGGAAAGGAAAAGAGAAAAGAAGAATGGAGAGGAGAGGAAAGAATAGGAGAGGGACTGGGAGAGGGAGAGGGAGAGGAAAGGAGAGGACAAGAGATTGAAGGAGAGGAGAGGAAGACAAGAGAAGAGAGGAGGAAAATTGGGAGGAAAGTATATGAGAAGTGAGTGAAGAAGAGGTGATAGAGAAGAGGAGAGGAGAAGAGAAGAGAGAAGAGGCAAAGAGATGGGAGGAGAGGAGAGGAAGACAAGAGATAAGAGGAGGAATACTGGGAAGAAAGGAGAGGAGAGGAGAGGCAAAAAGATGGGAGGAGAGGAGATTGGAGGAGAGGAGAGGAAGACGAGAAGAGAGGAGGAAAATTGGGAGGAAAGAAGATGAAAAGAGAAAGAAGGAGAGAGAAGGAAAGGAGAGGAGATAGAGGAGTGGAGTGAAGATGAGAGGAAAGAAGAGGTAAGGCTAAAGATTAAGGGAAAGAAAGCTGACACAGGTAATCAATGCCCTCCAGGGAGCACAGAATAAGGGACAGAGTGAAAGAGAAGTGAGGGAAGAAACAGCTTTTCCTTTTAGCAAAGGAGCTGAAAAAAAAATCAATAGTCAGAAATTGAGAATAATAACAAATAATGATAAGTGGAAGAGGCATTGTGAGCCGAGGCAGTGAGTGTAGGCTCATTATATATTGACTGAAGGCTAACGTTCTCCCGAGTGGCCTTCTGTTTTTCTGTTCAGCAGAAATGGACGTCTGTCCTATCCTCATGTAGCGTCTCAAAGCAATCAGCGCAATGCACAAAATCTCCAATAATTGGAGCCCTGAGATGTGCGACTGTTGCTGATCTTTGTGGTCCTGGTTATTTATGACTTTCAGTCTACTGTGAGGGAGTTTAAAGCAGTGAGGGAGTGAGCACCGGAAAAAGGGATTGAGTGTGGGTGGAAGGGAGGAGATGAAGGTATAAGGGCTGAAGGAGCGAGTAAGGAAGTCGGAGGGATTATGGGAGTGACAGAGCGGAGTGGAGTGAGAGAGCGAGTGTGGGTATGTGTGAAATAAGGGGTGCATGAGGCAGGAAGTGAGACAGTGAAGTAGGGGATGAATGATAAATGTGCGAGACTGAGAAAGACTTGAATGAGGGCAGGAAGAGCTGGAACAGAGTGCTGCAGGAAGGGGTCCTAAAACCCGGAAAAAAAGATTCTAGGTCTAAAACTATGCTTTATTATCTCACTGATGTATTTGACGTGACCACAATATACAATATAATAGAAAAAACATGTATGTTTTGAGCAGTTAATACACTGTAAACTTCAGAATCAATATTTAATACATAAATATGACAAATTTATGTCTGTTTATGCCTCATTAAAATCCGATTTGAATTCATTTTGTGGTGAAGATTGATGATTTATCCTTTCAAATGTTTTTATTTATTTATTTACTTATTTATTTTATTATTTCAGAAATTCAACGAAATCTCACCGACTTTATGATTTGATGAGCTTAATTCATAATCATTTAATTACAATCTCACAGCTACATGAACCTGTGCAGAGGTATCCTTCAGTGCATGATATAAAAATAAAAAAATAAAAAAAAATAAATAATAAAAGCATGTGCTGGATCAAGGTGCAAATAATAAAGAGGAGAAGGCAAACGAAATGAAATTGCAGCACATTTGCGGAGATTAATGTGATAATTACAACTCATGCAATAATATATCAGTAATATACTAAGCTCTTATTACAAGCCTCGCCATTATTCATATATAATTATATTCTTTATTTGTGTTTTTTTTCTTCCTGTCGCTTTTATGTTGCTCTGTATCATATTACATTGTCTGGATAATCAGCAGTGTTTATAGTACATAGAATAAAGAAAGAACGTGTATTCATGCTTTAATAGATGATTTTATTTCTATTTTCCGACAATTATGTGATGAAAGATACAGGATCTGCATCAACTCAGTGTTTTTTTTTTTTTGCTTACTCATGATGTATACGTGTCTCCCTCTTGTCCTCCCATGATATTTCTGTCCATGGTTTTCTCTCTTATTTTAGCCCGGAGCATTAACTATATGGTTTTTGAATGTGTCCCAGACTTGTTTCGATCGCCGCTTGGCTTTCACGATTCTCCGTGTTTAGGGATGTTCTCTGGAGCTTTTCAGGAACTGATGTATTTATAATGAGATCATTAAAATTTAACTGCACACTGGTCAACTCCATTCAACTAATTATGTAAGTTTGTAACGGCAGCTGGTTGCACCAGAATTAATGGAGGTATCTCAGATTGTTCGGGTGAGGACGAAAGGAAGGAGGTGGGGGGTTAGTTGGTGTAGATTTAAGACATATAATCGCTAATTAAAGTACGCTTCAGTTCCACAATGAAACGCTACGAAACGTGGTGGGAAAAAAGTTCAAGGAAGGAAGGAAGGCGAACATTTATGCCGAGCCACTGCTGCGACCGAATGAGGGAGGTAATGAGATACAGGCTAAGGGAGTGCGCAAGGGAGCAACTGAGGAACTAAGGAGTCAGTAAGCGAGTGACTAATGTGTAACGACCAGCCTGTATCTGAGCAAACCTATTCATTTGACCCTGTTTAGCGCAGAGAAGAAAAGAGTGGCTTCGAAAACAGATAAATGGCTTCCCACATGCTAAATGTCAGCGAAATGTCAGCGCATTGTCCAAGCCTGTGTCACCTTTAGTCACGCCTCATTTGCATACCATTCATGGTCAGCCAATCGGAACAGGGTCGAGGGAAACGCACAGACCTGATAGGTCGCAGAGCTTATAGGGCTGAAGGGCTATTTCTGCTTCACCATTCATTTAAAATCCGCCATCAAAATCCATTAGTTAGCCAACCGAGACGCTCTCAGAGCATTTAGACTAGCCATGAGCTGATTCTCTCTCACTGTGGATCTGCAGTTATTAATAGGCCAAATACTTTTTTTTTGTATAGAATATAGAGGTGCAAATTAGAGGTGATTCAGTGCCATCAAAATGAGCAAAGTGGCTCAGTAGCACAGGCTCACATTAGCGCTTATTTCCCTTCTCCAATTTGAACTTTTTCCACGACTCTTTTTTTCCCCTGTATTCAACCTTAATCTTTAACCATCTGCTTACTTTTCCCCTCTCACACTTTCCTTCCTTCAGATAGAGCCAAAGTGTAGTAACAAAACGGGACAGCGGAATGTGTTAACACATAGAAACTTAAAAGAGCTGTATGAAAGTGACAGCAAAAAGAGAGAGAGAGAGAGAGAGAGAGAGAGAGAAATCAAAGCTTTAAAGAGGCCTTCAGAATGAATCTGTTAAAAGTAATTCCAAAAGACAAACGGTGACAAAATGATGATAAAAGCTCTATCGAGGAAGAAAAAACTGCAATGCCAGCTTAGCTACATCTACAAAGACTTTCCTGACTGACTGACAGCATCCAATCAAGTCTCCAATTCTCTGCAGTACCAGCGTGCCATTAAAACTGTAGAGCAGCTGATTCTTTCCAACATGACGGTCTTAACACCTACATCGGTTCAACTAAACAATACATCTCGTTAGCCGAGATAATATACTACTACTGTTATAATACTATCACTACTACACAACTATACTACCTGAAATACTACGTTACTATTATTATACTACTACTACTACTACCACAATACTACTACTGCTAGTTTACTATCAGTACGACTATTATTATATTACTGAATTACTGTTGTATTACTGCTACACCACTACTTTTACTTCTACTATAATATAGCATATCTACACCATTACTATCACTATATTGCTACCACTTATAATACTATTATACTACACTACCATTATACTACTACTATACTATCACTACTACACAACTATACTACTATACTATCATAATACTATCACTACTACACAACTACACTACGTTTGCTACTGTAGTACCATTACACTACTACTACCTTCCCACTACTCCTACAACCACTACTAGTACTAGTATACTATAACATATCTATACCACTACTATTACTATACTACCATTACTACATTATCCTACTGTTACACTACTACTACCATGCTTCCATTATACTACTATTAAAATGCCATTATACTATCACTACTATTCCTACTACCTACACAACTAAACAACCATTATCACTGTACTACTAACACTACTACAATGCCATTATTATTATTATTATGGCTACTATAGTATTAATAATAATCTATACCATTACTATTACTACCACCATTACTACTAAACTATACTGAAATTACTACTGTAGTACCATTACACTACCACTGCTACTATACTATCACTACTATTATTATTATTATTATTATTATTATTATTATTATTATACCTCTACCACTCTACTACCATTATACTATTACTGCCACTATATTATAATAATCTATTCCAGCACTACTCCTACTAATAGGCCAACCCTGCGAGGATCCTGAGGCATCCAGAGATGGACCAGATCTAGCTGGATTCTGCTTCGTGAGGATTTGGGAATATCAAAGCAACGATGCCAACCCTATGTGGACTTCGAGGACGACAACAACCTCCTAATTAATACACACACTAACATTCTACATTTGCTGTATCTGCATCACACAGCTGACTGTACATGACTGCAGAAAGGACATTGTTCATTATCACACTCCCGGGTGTTTCGAATAATTTATAATCAAACTCTCCGGAGTCACCCAAATGAGGATGAAGTTCCCTTTCAAGGTTTCTTCCTCTTACCATCTAAGGGAGTTTTTCCTTGCCACAGTTGCCTCAGCCTTGCTCACTAGGGATGATTTTGTCTAAAATCTAGGACTTTTTGTACTGTTTTTTGTTTCTTATGTTCTGTAAAGCTGCTTTGAGACAATGTTAAAAGTGCTACACAAATAAAATTGAATTAATACACAACTATACTATCATTATACTGATATACTACTACTACTACTACTACTTGCACTGTACTCTTCATACAGAATCATTGTTGCCCATTTGGTTGAAGGCATCCAGTTATTTAGGAGTCGACTGCATGGATTTGTTATTGCACCTTTCAGTTGTTGGAATTCTTCCCACAAAGAAAATCCAGTTGCTCATAATTTGTTCAGTTGCAGACTGAAAGCATGGTGTGGAATAAAATTCACACTGCAGCTATCGAGGATGCTTTCATGAAACTAGCTTCTGCACATCCGTCTCACGTATTCGCTCCAGGTATTCGCCTTCAAGCTTTATATAAGATTGTATCATAACGAAATCAAACTAACAGGTAAATGTTCTTGCCGCAGGGCCAGCGGTGTTGATCACCTCTGACCCGACAGCCTGCTGTGCTCACCTCGTGTGCCATTAAAGAACAGCGTCTGTCTGCGCGGGTTCTGGATGACCACTATGGAGCCGTCATAGTTCTGTAGGCGGCAGGAGATGTGCGCTGTGCCGCCCTCAAGGACTGTCACATTCTCAGCCTGCACCGCCTGGCTCCGTGCTGATAGAGAGAGAGAGAGAGAGAGAGAGAGAGAGAGAAATAACATCAGTTACATGTTGGTTAGCTCACAATCATCATTGTTATTGTTCTCCATGAGTGTGGGCTGACTCGCTCTCCGCTTTCTTCACTCGGCTTTCCACCATAAATAATCCAAGCAAACAAGTGCTGTCCTTCCAAGATTATTTCTCATCTCGAAAAAAACAACAGCACAGCTAGCTCTTTCTATAACTTGTTAGCGGCAGACACTTGAACTCCGGACAGAAAATAATAATAAAAGAAAGACTAAAATAAAAACTCAGGACGTACAACAAACACCTGTAGAAGTGAATAACATAAGCAGTGAGCTTTAATGCTGTACAGTTTTGCTTTCTGATTTATTTTGCAAGAGAAAATATCTTTATTGATACATAAAAGTAGGTTATTATGACAATAAAACTAATTCCTTAGAGATATCATCTCACATTATTGCGTGTAATATTAAAACTCATTCAGCTGAAGGGTGCCAATACTTTAGAAGTTTGCCGTGAAAGTGCATCTTTAGTTGTTGTACTTTCTTTCTCTAAAAGACCTGTTGCTTGTAATTGCTCTATTCCAGAATAAAAGCACGATGTGGTGCGGAACAAAAAGTGCACTCCGGCTACTGAGGACGCTTTCAAGAACCTAGCTTGTGAGAATCAGTGAAAACTGGTGCACTGTCCATTCCGAAGACCCCCCCCCCCCACACACAGATTGCTGGCTAACGCATTCTGATGTGTGCTGGCAAGCCGCGCACCTCTAATGTGCTCACTGGCACATGGCATTGGATTTCTCGAATTTTGCATTCCAATATTCCAGGCTTTTGCAGGATTTGCTGAAGCCAGCTCTGCATTGCTAATGTTTAACTAAGCAGCGTCTGGCCGCGGTTTTCTCCATCGTACGCGGCGTGCCATTAGCCTGGCCGCACGAATAAAGTCCCAGGATGTGCGCCTCTGCAGAAATGCAATTATCCGCAGCGCTGACACAGAGGTCTCTAAAGCAACAGTGACTCATCTCACAGATCATGGGTCTACATTTGGTCTGATGTTATCGCCTAGCCTGCAAACCGGACAAGATGTTTATGTTTACACATCTGTAGAGTTTGATGATTATTAGCCATCAAGATGCTCTTGTTAGGACCGCTGTAGCTCTCAAGGCCATTTCTTCCACCCAACCACCTGAGCTAATTGGCTTAACGTCTGGAGTCGTAAGGGCCAATTAATCAGTTAACTACTGTGGAGCAGTGCTGAGTTGGGACCTAAACAGGAAACGCACGTGATTTAAAACCCCAGGTAAGCTGAGCATATTGCTTGTGCACCTGTTATCCCCCACACCAGGTGGTGTTTTCTCTGGATATCCATGAAGATGCACACCATCAGAGGTGGCAATCATGAGCCAGATCTCCTCAAAGAAGTGCTGAGGTAGTCGCACGCCTACAGAGCTGTAAAAGTCTCGTTCGTGTCCTTCGTGCGTAGGCTTGCTGAGGAGGGAAAGGAAAAAAAAAAGCAACAGTGGTGGAATAAGGAGAAATGGAAGGAAGTGAAAGAACAGGGAGATATTTGGCAGTGCGAATTGCCCATCACTATTCGTCCTGCTTCTCTGACTTCATTTCAATTTGATTTAGTCTGACTTAATCAGGTTTAGGGACCATACCAGTGCATTCACCAGCGAAGGGTTGAAGGGTAATAAAACATTGTCAGGCGAGGTATTGAGTTGAAATATTTTTTAAAAAAGAAGAAGAAGAAGAAGAAGAAGGATGAAAATGGGTGAATAGAAACAGAGAGTCTGACAGTCTCTTATTTTTTTCCTCAACAACTGTCATTGTAATTCAGCCAGTACGAGTCCTATTCCACTCATCAATATTGTGATTGATATTTGGGCGATCGCCGAAGCCACAGCAATTACAATGAGTATTCTAATGACTGTTATTAGTCAGCACTTTGGCACCTATGGACTGGGCCGCTATTGTTTTAATGGGCCCTAATTGTTCTATACATCAAGCGAAGGCTTGGCAGTGAAGGGATAGTGATGAAAGACTTCCTGGATGATCAGGAGCAAGCATCGTGGAATCCGTGACAAAAGTGCACGACTAGGAACACGAACAAAAACACAGCTAATTGAGGGTCTGTTAAAAGCTCGCCAGCATCTGCCAGCTGCCTCATCATCGTGTAAATGACTGAAACGATGTGGCAAAACAAACGACTAAATCTGCCCTAGCCTTGTGATGCAAGCAGGAGCCACTGAAAGGCTTATCCAACAACAGAGGATGGATGGATGGATGCTGAGATTTGTAAAGCTGTAAAAAAAAAAAATCATGGGAAATGTGCATCATGGGTAGGCTATTGAGCCTCTGACGAGGCGCAGCAGAAAAACACAAAGACCTGTAGGAGACGGATTAATCACGACCCCATTAAAATCAAGGCCCGATAAAACAAGCACACTTAACATACTCGGAAATGGGTTAAACCAGCGGGTATAGCAATCAATAAGGGACCGCTCTGAAAAGCATATAAATTTATCTTGGAGGAAAAATAGAGCGGGAAAAAAAAAATCAAGTTCGAGTGCACTTAATGTCTCAGCCAGATGGGGGCGACGTGCCAATGCGGCAAAAGAGTTCTCGGAAACACATCGACGTGTTCTGAAAAACAACCCTAATTTACTGGACCTGAGTGCAAGTGCGAGTGAGACAGGCCATCATTTCCAAAGGAACAAATAAATAAATAAAAAAGCATACGGAATAAATAAACAAGGCCATGACGGGGTAGGCGTTAGACGGCTCTGAGAAGCAGCGGTGAATTATGGGAGATGTAGGCAAATTGGATTTAGGGAGCTGGGAGAAAGCCAGGTAGAGAGTACAGTAAATCCACACCATCAAGAGCCAGGAAAGGATTAGAGAGCTGAGTTACAGCCTCTGCACACACACACACCGCCCCCTACACACACCACACATACACACACCTCAAACACACCACACATGCTGAAATGTTCGAAATGTTTGAAACATTGTTTCAAGTTGAACAACACGACATCCTCAAAGCAGCCGAAACACACAGGTAACGTCAAACTAACCTGAATTCTACTGTTACTATAATAAAATAACACAGTAGCATGTGGCACCGCAGCTAGCAAAGTTCTTACTCATACTGTGTACTAGAGCAGTATGTGACTTAGCAACCATCTTCTCTCTTTCTCTACATGGATAATTTCACATGGTACAGTGGCTCCAGGGTTGGAGTTTCGAATTCCTGCCTCTCTCTGTGCATTAGGGGTTTCCTCAAGGTATACCGGTTTCCTCCCCCAGTCCAAGACTGATTGGTGTCTCTAAATTGTCTATAGTGTGTGAATGGGGTGTGTGTGTGTGTTTGTTTGTGTGCCATGTGATGGGGTGTTCCCTGCCTTGTGCACTAGGTTCCCTGGGATAGACTCCAGGCTTCCTGTGACCCTGTGTAGAAAATGGATGGATGGATGGATGGAGGAATGGATGGATGGTAGGATGTTGTAGAAGTGCTGTAGATTTTTTGTACCTATGTTCAAAGGGTCTTTTTAACTTTCTGTAAAAATTTGAGTCCCAAAAATAGTAATAATACCCAAAAGTGGGACATGGGAATCTCCCATAAGTTCACATCAATTCACACACACACACACACACACACAAAGATGGTGCATGAGCATTAAGGAAACATCCTCATTTTGACTACTCCCTCGTCTACTCATTCTCTCATCCACTCATCCTGTGTTTTATTCTCCCATCTGGTGAAAGAGCGAAAGCCACTTTGTATTAATTGACCCTTTCTTGCCTCATCTTCTTATCGCATTCCTCTTTCCCTCTCTCCAATTTTCAATGATTACAGACACATCTGTTCAGAACACCTGAAGTAGAATGTGTTGACTACTTGAGTGTGTGTGTGTGTGTGTGTGGTCTAGATGGTATTGAAAATGAGGTCCTAATAATCAGCGAGTTTTCTACAGTTTGTTAGTGTGTGTGTGTGTGTGTGTGTGCACTTTCATTAGCTCCACATAATCAGTAAACTCCGTGGGGAAATGCTTTGCTGTAGATGACAGATTCTTCCTCTTCGTCTCTTACGTTTTCTTCCATCTATCTCTATCTCGCAGACTCGCTGAGCCAAAATTAAAACTCTCTTCTCTCGGAGGAATCGCACTCGGTGCCAGTCGAAATACAGTAACCAAAAAAAAATAATAAAAAAAAATGCCATGGCTATAAATAATATATAATCCGTTATAACTCTCTTCTCTTCATTACCTCTTTGTCATTCCTCCAATCTTTCCTTTATTTCCTTTTCCTGTCCCCATTTCGTTCTATCTATCCTATTCTTGGCTTTGAACCTCCTAATTCGCTCTCCCACTGCCTGCTTTTCTGGTCTAATCTCATTCTCTGTCTCTTTCACACCTACACACTCAATCCCCACCAAAAACCTCCTTCTGTAGCCTAATCCCTCATTTTTTCCCCCTCTCCTCCTCACTTTTCCTCTCCTCTCCCCTCCCGCGTCCTTCTTTCCTACAGCGGGCCGACACTTTTCCTGCTTTTTCTCAGTTTCTCTGTCCCTATACAGTCCTTTCATTTCATGTTTTCATGATTGCGCTGTCTGTTTCTCTCTTTCCTCGCTTATTCCGTCTCTCCAACAAAGACGTCTGTTTGGTTCCAGCTCCGTATTGTGATTTGTTCTGCAGCTCAGGCTTAGAGTATAATCAGCTGGGGTTTTTGTCTGCGAGACAGAGCTATAGAGAGAGACAGAGACAGAGCAGCAAGAAAAGAGAGAAAAAAGAAAGAAATGAGGGAGAGAGAGAGCAGCAGAACGAAAGAGACAGTGGAGTCAATGTGATGACGAGAGAAAGCAGTGAACATCTTTCTCTAGTCCCCACTGCTGTAATTACACATCAGCAGTTGATGTTCATTTCTTTTCTCATTTCCTTCCTTCCCTTTCTACTCGTGCTTGCCTCAATTTCTCCCGTCCTCGCTCTGCGGGCGTCCTGCAGTGGCAAACGGCTCCTTCCTCCTGCGTTTGATCTTCTATTTATGCTGCTTACGCTCTCATTTCCACACTTCCATCACTACATTTGCTCTCAGTCTGGGCTTCTTACCCCCCCCCTTCACTCTGTCGCTTTTTGTGACCTTCATGTTCTTTAACACCCCTCTATCCTACTGCCATATTTCACCCATATCACTCCCTCAAGCTCACTCGCCTCAAAACGCTTCATTTCATCCTGCATTCTTTCTCCATTACCCAGGATTGCCCATCTCTCCCTCTCTCTCTCTCTCTCTCTCTCATTCACTCTCTCAGTCCAGGTTATTAGATTATTCTTCCCCTCTCAGACCTTTTGCTTCACTCTTCTGTTCATGCTGTGGTTTTGGATGCTTGTTGGTATCCAGGATGTTCGTTGCTGGGCATCACTAGAAAGGGCTTAGGGGTAAATTTGCAGGGACATTACAATACTTCTGGTATGCTTAGGGCCAGCTGTGAAACACACACACACTCTCACACACACTCTCACACACACGCGCACACACACGCGCGCACACACACACACACACACACACACACACACACACACACACACACACACTGACCTGGCTCCTATCCGCCTTGCCATCTCAGATTCAATGGCAAAAATGCTTTACTGGCAAGAATTTTATAGCACTCAAGCTGCCAAGGCTAAAAGACCCCCCCTCTCTCTTTCTCTCCCTCTCTTGTCCCCAGAATGATCTTTTGTATTCAGACATTCAGAATATATGTACAGCTTCCCTCCAGCTGGCATAGAGGACCAGCACTGCTGAGACAATGCATATTCAAAGCTGGAGAAAGAGAGAGAGAGAAAAAAAAAGTGGTAGCTAGAGACATAAAAAAAGAACATCCTCTATCTCATGCTGCGCTGATCCTGAGAGAGGCAGCAACCATGTCCTTGCTAAGTAACGGGCTCAAACACTCTGGGAAATAAACAATAGGTGCGCAGTGCAAATTACTCCTTGAACAGATGTTTGCCTTGAACACTCAGGCCTCTCTCGGGCTCGCATTTATCTCATGTCTGAGTAATAGTGCTGATCGACCTCTGTTTGCCTTTCAGATTCTTTATGATTAGCGCCATAAACATGAGCCGAGATGCTCTTAGGTCAGCACTTTTACCCTCGAGCCGGAGTTTAAAACTCTCCTCAGTACTTCACAGGTCAGTGTACAGAGCTGCTGTCGTATCTCCTCCTGCCACGCTGCTTCTGCTTTCTCCCTGTAGAGCTAGCCGTCCTCTCGTCCTCTCTGTTCGGAGTATATTGCTCTTTCTCTCTCTCTCTCTCTTTCTCAATTTTTTTTTCTCACTGCACAACAATCATCTCCCATTCCCCAGTTCAATTCAAGCCTTATTTCACCTGCAGTGTATCCTTTTACCTCACAGGCTACTCTATGACCCTCTCCTTTCCTATTCCACTCTACAACCTTCCTCATTGGGGTTTTTTTTTTTTCCTTTTCTTTTTCTTTTGCTGTTGCTTTGCTTTCCTTTTGTCAGGTTCGCTCCTGCTAGCTAGACGGCTCGACAAACTTTTTCTGTGAACGTGCCTTCTCAGAAAATAAGGTTAGTTAGAGGAACAACTCACTCAGTCAGATTAAATAAAAATCTTCACAGAAATGGTCTGCTAGTTAGCTAGCTGACTAGTATTAGTGCTCGCTAGTGCTAACAGTCAAGACGCTAAACACATATGAAGATCTGATTTAAGCTAATCTGGTTAAGATTTCTGAGACGATGTTAAAACTCATATTCCTAACTCATCGTCTTCATTGGTATGATTTTCAGCATCGCATTCAGATACACTGTCCACAACTTACTTGCTATTGCTAACTGGCTCACTGAAAAATATCTAACAGGCGTTCTAAAAGGATTTTAAATTTCGCATTCCTATATTTAGTTACCATCCAAATTATTGCTGAATGATTAACTAAAAGAAATATAGCCAGTTAGCACTAGCCAGAAAGTTTAGAAATCATTCCAGATTAGCTTTTGTCACCAATGAAGATCATGTAACTTTATGAAATGACGCCATCATCATCATCATCATCATCATCATCTCTGATATTCTTTTCTTTTGTTTATTTTTCCTGCATCATTAACTGGCTAACTAAAATAAAACAATCTGACAGGATCTCTGAGAGGATTTTTAGCTAGCCAGTTAGAACTAGTCATGAAGATTAGAAATCCTGCCAGATTAGCTTCAGTCAGCTAGTTTATTTCTGTCAACCATGAACATCATGAAAATTTAAAGAAACGACTCCATTATCATCCTCTCTGATATTCTGATCTTTCCTTCGATTTCGTTCATGTAGGTCATTTAGCTTGGTAATGTTCGCTATAAAATGATAAATATGAATGAGTCAGATAACAGTAGCTAGCTGGCTAACAAAAGGGTGTGAAAATACATTTGTTGCACTACTAACTGGTTATCTAAAATAAGCTAATCTGACAGGATTTTACAACTCACATTCCTATACATAGTCATCATCTTCACTGTTATCGCTAACTAGCTAGCTAAAAAAAATAATCTGACAGGATTTCTAAGATTTTAAAATGCTCATTTCTGTACATAGTCATCGTCTTCATTGTTATCGTTAACTGGCTAACTAAAAGAAGCTAATCTGACAGGATTTTCAGTTAATAACCACATTAGCTACCCAGGTAACACTAGCCATGAAGAACTCCTGGTAGGATTGTGTGGTATAATACACAGCAAACAAACACCTCATCATTCCCAGTTTTGAAGGCACATCCACTCAGAGCTGATCTCATTTCTATACATTTTCATATTCAAAGCCACATTTGATCACAATCTACGGAGGCATGCTGACATTGTTTGATGCACCGCAACCATAAATATGAAAGCTGACTCTGTCCATCCGCCAGCTGTACCCTCTCAGCACTTATACGCTTATGTACATAAATTACGTTTCCTCAGTAATAAACTGCCCAGATATTAAATCGGGGAAGAGGAAGGAAGGTCAGGGCCGATAGTGAGAGTGTGAGGGCTGAGAGATAAAAATTCTCCAAGAAAGACAGACAGCAAGGAGGTCTGAGCTGAAAACTTGCATTTTAAGAGAGATGGCAAGTACGGGAAAGTGTAAGAGAGAGAGAGAGAGAGAGAGAGAGAGACTTACAGCAGAGGGACAGCAGAATGGACAACTGAACGAGCAGTTCAGTGAGGGAGCGAGAGAAGAGGCGAGATCGCTGGCCTGCTCTCATTGTGTATTGAGTGTCGTAGGCTGATCAATGAGGCTTCTGTGGCTTTGGCCAGACACACACACATGCCCCCCACACACTTACACACACACACACACACACACACTTTGCTCTGTCACCCAGCTGAGACTCAGCTAAACTGCAACCACTAGATACCACAACTACAGCGGCGCAGCAGCAGAGCGTAAGGTTTCAGCTAATTAAAACACTTCACCCGGCTTTTCAAACTCTCATCACCTCACTCACACACTCCAGCAGGAGCTATAACTGATATCCGCAAATTAAAGTCCTCCAACTTTCTCATTTGAGGACAGGAGGAAAAAAAAAAAACCTTCAAGGCTGCATAATTTTACTTGCACTCTTAAGTGCGTCTGCTATTAACAACCCGAGTGTGGGTTAATTAGTTCTGCACTTCGATAACGATCGACACGCGTGCACAATCAAGAGTCGCTGCTTGCTTTGCTGTGTTCCTTAGAAGTTCATGTTGGTTCTCATCCTAATGCTGGGTTCGCTTGGGTTCGACTGACTCCAGCTACGCCCCTCTCGCTAAACACCAGACTTGTTTCCACAACAGCGCTAGAGTGTGCCAACAAAACCTCAACACGGGCTCACAAAGCTACATAAAAAAAAATACAGTGTGCAGGAAGAAAAGGCTAAGCTTTATAACCGGAGGAGGAGGAGGAGGAGGAGAAGAAAAAAAAAAAGACAAATGCACTCAGCTAGACTTTGTGGAGAAACCGCCAGCCTCAGCAGTTTATCCTGGAGTTTATCGCTAAAAACAATCTTGCGGTTTGTTTTCGTTTACTAATCAGAGCAGAGATAAGGCTTAAGGGTTTGAGTAAGTTTGAAAGGAAATCAGGAAGAAAGTCTGAACGCTGGACGTGAAATGTTAACAAAAATAAATAAATAAAAAACATCTGTAACACTCTGAACGGGTGCGATCTGACTCGACTTCTAACAGAACGCCTCGCCTCGCTCTGCTGCGCATGGCCTGAACACACACAAACACCTGCTATCTATCTCTCTCTTACACACACACACACACACACACAGACACACACACAGAGGACAGGGAGCAGTGGCAGTCCACCGGCGGCAGGAGTAATATCCCCCAGTGTCAGGGCTGAGGGTGTAGGTGAGGCATGCACACAGAGCACACGCTCCTATCTGATGTAAGGTGGTGTCATCAGCGGCCCGTAATAAAACAGAGCGTGCACCAACATGATAGATGGCGCCGAGCGCCAGAGTCCCTCGGGTAGCCGCGCAGGCCGTGCTTCCAATCAATTCCTTTTAGGTCCTGTACAGTCAGTAAGGCCAGATGAAAGTTATTCCACCTTCTGTCGTCTCCTTCTTTCTTTTTCCTGTTCTTCTGTCCTCCTTCATGTGGGTTCCAGCTCCAACCTCTCCGTCAGCGATCCCGGAGTCAAGCTTCACAGAGTCGTCTCTCCAGCTCGTATTTATAAAGCGCTGGTCACTTCTGGGCACATTGTTTGTTGTGGGGGTGTGTGTTTGCAGATGCGCAAATTCAAATATCAGTGATTTTTGTGCAGGCAGCAGAGGCCGAGTCAGTGACAATAAGCCTCATTCAGCTGGACCAACAGAAGTCAGTCAGACGGCCCTCGTCTCTTTTCACTCAGGGTTCAATAACGTAGGCCAACATTTTTTTTTCTTTTTCTTTTGCACCATGGCTCTATATCTGATCAGCCATATAGCTCTGCATGTCTGTGTCTCGCACACAGAGTGCCACTTGACTCTGCACAAGCAAAGTCAATCTAATCCACTGTCTGAATGCAGACATCTGTGTATAGAATGAACACGCTTTTAAACCAATGTAGAGTAAGAGCATTCTTAATAAGCTGCACTCTCTCTCTCTCTCTCACTATCCATCACATGTTCTTTCTCTATGTTTCTCTCCCAGCTTCTCTCTCTCACTCTCTCTCTCTCTCTCTCTCTCTCACTATCCATCACGTTCTTTCTCTATGTTTCTCTCCCAGCTTCTCTCTCTCTCTCTCTCTCACTATCCATCACATGTTCTTTCTCTATGTTTCTCTCTCTCTCTATCGCTGTTTCTTTCTCTCTTACTCTCTCTCTCTGTTTCTTTCATTTGCTCTCTATCTATCAGTCTCTCTCTCTCTCTTGCACTGTTTTCTCTATGTTTCTCTTCCAGCTTCTCTCTCTCTTGCTCTCTCTGTCTCTCTTTCTTTTTCTTGCTATCTATCAGTCTCTCTCTCTCTCTCAATATCAATTGCTTTTCTCTATCGTCTTTCTCTGATTCCTTCTCTGTTTCTCTCTCTCTCTTGCTCTCTGCTTCTCTCTCTGCTTCTCTCTATGTACGTGTAATCCTGCTGTCTGGTGTGTTGCTTGCTGTGGCTCCTTTTGCCCTCCAGATCTGCCAGATTCATGCTGGTGCTGTTCTTCTGCCTCCGCTTGGAGTTTCTGTGATGCGCCTTTCTCCTGCTGTGGAGGAGATGAAGAGGATGTGGTTCTTCAGGGAGTTTTCCTTGCCACTGTCGCCTCTGGCTTTTGCTTTAGGGATCTAAATCTGCCTCCAGATATCTTCACGGCAACATCTATTCTTAGTGCCAGACACAAAATAAGACTTGATCAGAAGAGCACAGAGGCCATGTGTATATATAGGGATTTGCATATGTATACGAAGCAATTAGGTTAAAGGGATGCTTCAGCATTACCATCTTTCCCTGTGGTTAAATAAAAACTGTTCAGAAGCTGAATTATTACAGAAACAAGTTGTTTCAGTTGACTTCAACAGCCAAAGGAAGTTTTTTTAATTATGCTTCAACTCTGTACTAATTTACATTTACAGCATTTGGCAGAAGCCCTTCTGCAGAGCCAACTTACATTTATCTCATTTATACAAGCGAGCAGCTGAAGGTTATGGATCTTGCTCAAGGGCCCTGCAGTGGTGGGATCTGACCTCACAACCATCTGATCAGTAGCCCATCACCTTAACCACTGAGCTCCCACTTCCTACATGTATCTCAAGTTAAACACAATGGTGGGATCTGACCTCACAACCATCTGATCAGTAGCCCATCATCTTAACCACTGAGCTCCCACTTCCCACATTCCACTTCCCAATTATCTCTCAAGTTAAACACAGAGGAGGGATTTGAACCCACAACCATCTGAACAGTAGTCCAGTATCTTAAACACTGAGCTCCCACTTCCCACGTCTCTCAAGTTAAACACAGAGGCACCTCAAGTTCAGCACAAGCCAAGAAACCCATTATTGTTACACCTTTATTGCTAAAAGTGCGACACTTATCATTTTGTCGTTATTCACTTTATAACTCTGCCTACATTACACGTTTATTGATCGCCCCAACAACTGCCCCTAGACATCCATTATAATAACATCTACTGAGTTCATTTATTTGTGTTAAAATAGGGAACAGGGAAAAGGAGCAAAAACTATTGCAGTGGTAACTTCACACAGGATACACTCTCAGTCTAACTAAAAATTTGAGTATATTGAATAGAATAGCTTGTTGTGAAGGATGATTATCCCAGTGTGTGTGTGTGTGTGTGTGTGTGTGTGTATAATGAATATGTCTCCACCCACCATGAACATTTCAATTCATATTGTCTCCCTGAATTAACTCAAATTGAATACACACGAGCAGGTTCAGCCGTCATGAGGCGATTGCCATTTGGCTGCACGCTCAGATGCCAGTTAATTTGTGCCCCTTGCATTCATTACAGCTTTCCTCGCTGTGTATGTTTGCACTCTTGTCAGCTGGAGACCGAGAGAGAGAGAGAGAGAGAGAGCGTCCGCCATCCTTCTTCCTGTCTCCCTCCTTTCCAATTCTCATCCAAATCAAATTGGTAATGGGCGTCACTGGTGTTACAATAGAATAAAAGTTGCCAAAGCACTTAAGGGGCTTAAGGCATGTGCGTGAGGCTCATTTTAAACACGTTCCGGTCTCCCTGTGCTACTTATCCATTCCAGGTACTGCACACCCAAACCACTGTGGACTAAACTGGGAGAAAAAAATAGAACTAGTTACAGAGAGACAGAGAGAAAAAGTGTGTGTGTGTGTGTGTGTGTGTGTGATGCGTTGGCACACCGGCCAGGGTGTCCCCCGCCTGGTGCCTGGAGTCACCTGGGTAGAGAAAATGTATTTGTGTGTATGTGTGTACAGACCCCATGGAATCCTGCACAGAAAGAAAACTCCCACAGAGATCTAGCCTGTGCAAGAGGCCAGAGGCGATGGCTGAGCAACCGGGAGCAGAGCAGGTGCATGCTGGGAATGTGGTGCATCTGCACTGGAAGAGATTTTGAAGTCCTGATCGTGTGTTCTGCTTACGGCGGATTCAATTTTCTCTCCTGTCTTTCTGGCTATTTCTTCGCGTGGGAGAGATGAACGTTAACGTGCCGTAAGGGAGACAGAGGAAGAGTGGGCATGTGTGTGGGTGCATGTGTGTGCATGTGTGTGTGTGTGTGTGTCAGATGACTGACTTGGCGCTCCGCCTCTCTCCCTCTGAGTCTTGTTGTTTGTTTGTGCAGGGCTTTTATGCCAAGCCGGCAGTCATTACTCAATCAGACAGCTTCCTCTGAGCTCTACTCATTAAAACAGCTCTCTAACTTTCAGCCTATGAACGCTTAACACGTACCACGTGACAACAACAACAACACACACACGCACACACACACACACACACAGAGTACCTTGCTTCCTATGTACACAATTAATACAATTAACACCATTTCGAACAGCTGCCATGACAACAGTCTTATTTACACCCTCTTGTATGAGTCAAGGGCACGCTATGATGGAGTCAACTAACACCACACACACACACACATATGCTTTGAGATATTTAATCCCCTCTCATAGCATGAATGTTTATTGCCGCGTACGTTTTTGGCATTTATTCCAAATTGCCGCTCGTCTTTCCGTCCTTCAGGAATCCGACAACCGTCCCGTCCCACAAATTCCCACTGCTAAACAAAACAATGGGAGCATTTTCCCCCTAAATGATAGCATAATCAAGCCTCTCTCTCGCCTTTGATTAGCTCTTTGGCACCATATCCATCTCTGTCTCTTCACTCTCTCTCCCTCGCTCTAGCCATCCGTCTCTCTGTCACCGCGTTCCAGTCCTCGCGTTCCAAATTGCTCTTTTTTTTTCTTCTCCCAATGACCTTATAGCATGACGATGAACCTTGCTCTTTTCTTTAGCCCTCCATCCTTCTCTCTCTCTCTCTCTCTCTTTCTTGCTGTCTCGCTCTGTACTTTATTCTCCGGAGGAAAAAAAAAATCACACACTCATCACTTTCACCACACACTTTCTTGACAAGCGGAGGCACGTGGAGAATATTAATGACCCTCAGAGTCCAATTAGCACCTAGCGCACATAACACCTTTATGCACACAAATGCACAGCGGGGAGAGAGAGAGAGAGAATAACAAGGAGACAGAACCAGAATAGAAACACAAACTAAACGTGAGAGACAGAAAGAGAGCAAAAAAAAAAAAAAAACCTCAACACGTTTATCGTACAAATTTAGGCTCACTTCAGCAACAATCATCACAACACAGCTGCTGAATTTCTCCTAATTAAAGCGTACGGCTTACGGAGAGAAGAAGGAGGGACGTCTGACGGGCCGCGAGGCGGAGGAAGAGAGAGAAACGGAGTAAGGGATTAAAAAAAGAAGAAGGTGTAGAAAGAGCTGTGTATTATAATGCGATGATGGATACAGATGCAGACGGCTAGCGTGATGACGACGTACGCCGCGCGGTACAGAGCAGCGAGCGGAGCCGGAGGTTCGTGCGTTTCACACAGACGACAAATTTCTGTCTTGTAACATCTGGATGATTGACAGATTGGAAACAGATGTGACAGAGTGATGGAACAAACAAAAAAGGAGGGTGTGTGTGTGAGAATAGATGAGACACACTGCACACCACACATCGTCGCGCACACACACACACACACACACACAAGTACAGAGTACATAGTACTATATTTATGCTTCTTTTCCTTCCTTTATCCCTATACTACTTCTACAAGAGACCAAATACTTGTGAGTGAGTGAGTGAACAAATGAGTGAGTGAGTGAGTGAGTGAGTGAGTAAATGGATAAACGTGTGAGAGAGTGAGTGAATAAATAAATGAGTGAATGGGTGAGTGAGTGAGTGAGTAAGTGAATAAATGAATAAGTAAATGGATGAATGGGTGAGTGAGTGTGTGATTGAATGAATGAATGAATAAATAAGTGAGTGAATGAACAGGTAGGTGAATGGATGGATGGATGGATGAACAGGTGAGTGAGTGAACAAATGAATGAGTGAATGGATGATTGGGTGAGTAAGTGAGGAAATAAATGAGTAAATGGATGAATGGGTGTGTGTGCATGAACGAGTGACTGAATGAACAGGTGAGTGAATGAATGAGTGAGCAAGTGAATGAAAGAAGGATGGATGAATAAATGATTGAGTGAACGAATGAATGAGTGAATGAACGAACAGTTGAGTGAATGAGTGATTGGATGAATAAGTAAGTGAGTGAATGAATAAGTAAATGAGTGAGTGAGCGAGCGAGCGAGTGAAAGAACAAAGAAATGTGTGAGTGAGTGAATGAATGAAAAGATAAATGAATGTATGGATTGATAACTAGATGAATTTTAGAGAAGTTGATGAGGTCAAAGCACCATAGAGGTCACTATGCGGTTATATACAGTGGTTAGTAACTACAGCCCATTTTATCCCTCTCTCACTTATCCTGACCGGCTGATATACGATGTGCTATCAAGGTGATGGATCATTCTCTGCGTGTGTGTGTGTGTGTGTGTGTGTGTGTAGGTGAAACGCTGGTTGGGTTTTCAAAACACTGACTATACTTACTGACTGCTTTATTAGACACACACCTCCTTTTTCCCCATGCACTGTGTGTGTGTGTGTGTGTGTGTGTGTGTAAATCATCCTCCACCCCTTCATCAGTGTCAGTTTCTCCTGGATATTTTTGGTTGGTGAACAATTTTCAACTCAGCAGTGACAAGACTTCTGATACATTCATACCAGCACCACACACACACACACACACACACACACACCATGTCAGTGTCACTGCTGTGCAAAACAACAGATGGGCTACAACAGTCAGTCAGTGAGCACGTACACTGACACTGTCCTGTGTGCTAAGTGGACATGATAAAATAGCAGATGATGGTCAGGAGGTTCATGTAACTGACCCACATGAAGTGTAAAAATCCAGCCCAAAGAATAGGACAGGACTTTTAAACACACCAGAAAGTGTGCATGAGCAGCGCTATTAACCCCTGGAGGACACGATTGATGCGTTAAATGTTCCAAGCGGAGACTCTCTGGTACTAAACACACATCTTTAGAAGGTAAACAGACTGGCAGTGCAGGGAAGAGGAGAGGATCAGGAAAAGACACGCAAAGAGAGTGAGATGAAATAATTAGAAGGTCTGCTTTCGGCAGTTCAGTGAAATATGCAAATCCCTTTAATTTTGCTTTGATTTGCTTCGCTGCTCCCATCTCTCTCTCTCTCTCTCTCTCTCTCTCTCTCTCCTTTACTCTCTCTCTCTGTCTCTCCTTTACTCTCTCCCTCTCTCTCTCCCTCCTTTACTCTCTCTCTCCCTCTCCCTCCTTTACTCTCTCTCTCTGTCTCTTCTTTACTCTCTCTCTCTCTCTCACTTTCTCTCCCTCTCTCTCCTTTACTCTCTCTCTCTCCCTCTCTCTCCTTTACTTTCTCTTTCTCTCTCTCTCTCTCTCTCACTCCTTTACTCTCTCTTTTTTCTCTCCCTTTCTCTCTCTCCTTTACACACACTCTCTTTCTCCCTCCATGCACTCTCTCTCTTCCTCACTCTCCAACTTTCTCTACTTTACTCTAACTCTTTCTCTCACTTTCACTCTCGCTCTCTCTCTCTCCTTTACTCTCTCTCTTCATCTCTGTCTCTCCCTCTCTCTGTCTCCATCTGTTTCTCCCTCTGTCTCTCTGTCCATTTTCTCTCTCTCTTTCTCTCCCTCTGTCTGTCTATCTCTCTTTCTCTCTCTCTCTCCCTCTCCACTATTCTCACATTCTCTCAATCCATATTAATACTATATTAATACATGTCAGTTCAATTGCACCGGCTTTGTGTTACCCTCAGGCAAAGCTGTGTGTGTGTTTGTATTTCTTCCATGCAAGCCGCTTCAATCTGGTGTGTATACCTGTATGTTTGCCTAATTAACTTCTCAAGATGTGCGCATGTGGGTGAATTGGTTTTCAAGCATGCGCAAACGGGTATGCTGATATGTAAGTCAATAACACACAAGGTGAATGGCGTGGGTGCGTGTTTGTCTATTTTTCGCCGGCGTGTGCGCGCGTGTTTTAACCCTGCCAAGTGAGCTGCAGCAAGTCTGATGTCTTTGCTCCATTATAATGAGGAATCTAGTCTCACGCGGTATTTTGGGAGTGCGTAGTTATGGAAACTTTCTCAGATGGGGTTGTATATGTGAACTGTCTGTGTGTGTGTGTGTGTGTGTGTGTATGTGACAGATTACTGATTAAGAAAAAAAGACACAGCTGTCTCTCCTAATGCAACGCCCCTTCATTCCCATTACTCCCTGCATTAGCTCTCTCTCTCTCTCTCTCTCTTGGGCAGAGAAAATCACAGGCTGCCATCATCCACCTCACATCTCTACTCTACCAAGATGTACAAAATCATAGCTGTTCCCCTCCCTCTCTCTCTCCACCCTTCTCTCTCTCTCCCTCTGTCTCTCCCTCTGTCTCCCTTTTTCTCCCTCTGTCTCTCTGTCCATTTTTCTCTCTCACTGTCTGTCTCTCTTTTTCTTTCTCTCTCACTCCCTCTGTCTCTCTCTCTTACTGTCTGTCTCTCTCTCTCCCTCTGTCTGTCTCTCTTGCTCTTTCTCTCTCATTCTATCTCCATCTGTTCATTTTTCTCTGTCCCTCTCCCTCTCTCTGTCTCTCTCTCTATCCCCCCTCTCCCTCTGTCTCTTTCTCTCCCTCTGTCTCTCTGCCTGTTTGTCCCTCTCTCTCACTCTCTGTCCGTTTCTCTCTCTCACTTTCTTTCCCTCTGTCTGTCTCTCTTCCCCAACCACCCCCCCCGTCTCTGCAGTGAAAACAAGTGTCTTTTGCGATTAGAAATGTTAGTTATTTTTGAATACAAGGATAATTAATTCAGTACACAAGGACACACATGAAAGCATTAAATTGAAAAAAGAAATAAATATATAAAAGGGCCATCATGAACAATGAATAGAGAAAAAAAGAGATATTTTGTCATTCGACACTGTAGAAGATTCTGGGTTCAGGGACCAGTTCAGGCACCAGTTTATTCTGGGGCCATACTAGAGCCGAGGCAGTGTAGGAGGCAGTCTTTCTGCTGGGGTGAACTGTACAAAATTACTAGGAGTTTAGTCTGAAACCAGTAAAGCACGGGTCACAAAGAAAATTGGTGGTGTGAGTTCACTAGAACCCAGGTCTGCACTCGTTCAGGAAGTAACGTGACCCGAGTGTGTACGTTTTATCCGTCGATGATGTAGGAGGAGTGACAGGGGAATGTTGTAGGACATCAAAGAAATCAGGAGTCTTGCTGAGTTTTAATAGCAACAACATAAACAACAACAACAAACAAAATCAAGACTTGTGTTGATGAAGCCAAACGCACCAGGGTTCGATAGTCTGAAACCAGAGCAGTGTAACACTGCTTATTGATGAAATATTCAACTTCAGTACACACATTTACAGAGAACAATTAACAATTCTATAAATAAATAATAAATGAATTTAATTAAAAGACAGTGCCAGCTGTAAATTATTCAGTTTCATGGGCCAGTAGAAATATAGCGGTTTCCTGAAAATAACACTTCAGGGGCCAAACGTCTGAAAAAATGAAGACAGATGAGCAATTATCAGTGGAGACAGATTAGCAGGGACGGTGAAGACAATAAAGACAGATTAGACAATTATCAGAAAATTGCTTCAAATGAAACAAAGCTTGCTAACCATGTGCTAACTAGCTAGTTACTTACCAAACCTAGTGCTAGTTAGCAATAAACAAACAAAGGGCTAGCTACCTAGTTCACAAACCTAGTACTGGCGACCTAGCTGACAATCCAAGTGCTAGCTAACCAGTCAACAAATCAAGTACTAGCTAGCTAGGAATACATATCAAGTGCTAGTTAGCTAGTTAACCAATCTAGTGCTGGCTTGCTTGCCAACAAACCTTGACAGCTAAAGTTCTCTTGCTTTCTATATGGTGGTTTTCCAAACATAACCAAAATGCTTCACAGAACATTTTGTGCCAGTTGTAAATGTATAAAAAATACATTTTTCCTGAAGTAATTCTCTGATACTTTTTCATCAGATGATCATATTTACTTCTACTTTAGCATTTCCTTGATGATTACTTTTACTTTAACTCTAGTGAGCAACATTAGCAGCACTAGCAGTATTAGCAGCACTTTTTTGTTTTGTTTTTTACAGCATTTCTGTCTGTCCCAGTCCTCTGTAACTAAAATAAAAATCTGAAATTTCATCATCGAAACACTTCAGAAATGGTTTTGCATATAAATGAGAACCCATTGAACATCACCTGCGTGAAATATTCATTTCCACGAGTGGCTGCTGAGCCATGTTTTGTGTATTTGCTAATTCCATGCTAACAATCTCAGCACTTTCAACTGTTACTCACTCAAGAGCAAAACACAGACCGTGTCAGCAGAGAAACCTTAAACAGTAACATATTGTTGAGTGAGATGGATTAACACATTTTCTCAGTGCTAAATTCTATAAACAAATGAACTTTTTTTTCATTGGAGAATCCGTGGTTTGTGATTTCACGAGCAGATTAAAGCAGGAAGTCTGAATTCTGAACAAACACATATTTGCTAACAGGTCCATAAGTTGTCTCTAAGGATCTAATCCAGTAATACTATACCCTGATACATGGATTAAGCCTAAGCTGGAGGAGAACAGAAAAAGCATGCTAATATCTGCACTTGCTATTCACAGCAATGAAAAATCATCATTTCATTATCCAAACCATGAGCTCAACTTTAAGAAGAAAATACGCTTTACATCACAGCGAAATCCTTTTCTTTTCATATCCCAGCTCGCTAGGACTTTGTGGTCAGACCACAGGGTCAGCCATGATGCAGAGTGAAACGGGTTAAAGTAGGGTTGCTGGGGGTGGGATTTGAACCTCTGACCACTAATCAAGCGCCTTAACTATTTGCACCACGTACATTTTGAAAGATAGTTGAATTAAATGTATAAATAATGCCACTTTGTAATGGTTACAGTCCTGTCAATTGTTTTATAGACACACCCCCATCTTTATGTCTATGGCCAACATTGGCAGATTTGTCAGATATGGTGGTTTAGCAACAAACTCCAAAGAAAGAGGGATGTTTGAGGGATGAGTTAGAGATGTGTGTGACATGTGATTATGTTTTTCTTTCACTTCATGAGCACTGAGCTGAACACGTGGTCACGAGCCGAGCTGAGCCGAATTTGCGCTGAAATTTTTTTTACAGTAAATTATTGCCTCCTGTGCCAAGCCAAAGAGTGTACCTTGAGTATGGTGCATGTGAGAGAGAACCACTGCAGTTACAAATGTCAAAAGTAGTGAAAGTCCCTCAGGATTTCATGGAGTTTTTGGGATTGTTGTGGCCAAAAAATGCTCGATTTTGCTGCAGCTTACTTTAAAATTTGTGATGCGGAAAACTACTGGAATTGATGAAACTGCAAGCACAAGATTCTCCTTTTAAACTTCTACCAGTGAAGAGACATATGTAATGACTTTCTATGACAGGTGTATTCATGTTCTACGCAGGTGAATTGAAGAGGATGTGATGTGATGATGCCACATGATGTAATGATGCCATATGGTTTGATGACGCCACCTGATGTAATGACGCCACCTGATGTGATGACGCCACATGATATGATGACGCCACATGATATGATGACGCCACATGATGTAATGACGCCACATGATGTGATGACGCCACCTGATGTGATGACGCCACCTGATGTGATGAAGCCACCAGATGTAATGACGCCCCATGATGTGATGACACCATATGATGTAATGACGCCACATGATGTGATGACACCATATGAAGTAATGACACCATATGATGTAATGATGCCACATGATGTGATGACACCATATGAAGTAATGACGCCACATGATGTGATGACACCATATGATGTAATGACACCATATGATGTAATGACGCCACATGATGTGATGACACCATATGATGTGATGACGCCACATGATGTGATGACACCATATGATGTGATGACGCCACATGATGTGATGACGCCACATGATGTGATGACGCCACATGATGTGATGACGCCACATGATGCGATGAAGCCACCAGATGTAATGACGCCCCATGATGTGATGACACCATATGATGTAATGACGCCACATGATGTGATGACACCATATGAAGTAATGACACCATATGATGTAATGACGCCACATGATGTGATGACACCATATGAAGTAATGACGCCACATGATGTGATGACACCATATGATGTAATGACACCACATGATGTGATGACACCATATGAAGTAATGACGCCACATGATGTGAAGCCACCTAATGTGATGACGCCCCATGATGTGATGTAATGATGATACATGATGTAATGACACCATATGACATGATGACGCCACATGACTCAAAAAACTTTTGGCTCAAATACTGCAGAGTTTGTTTGATTTTGCGTTCCTTTCCATAATCCGTGATCGTAAACTCATGAAATCCTGAAGAAACTGAACATCCACAAAAATATGTTAAAAATGGAAGCATCAACTATGGATCAGTGAGCACAGTGATGTTATTTTATGTGCCAGTATTTTGTGTATTTACAGCCTAACTGACCATGTACAGGAAGAAAATTACTAGCTAGCTATAAATGGGAGGCGGGATCATGGAGGAAACAAATTAATTTCCTTTAGCTTGTAAGCACTACATAACCAGCAAGGTTAATAAAAAAAAGTTAGTATATTACTCAGTATCTACAGAAAAAATATAAAAGATATCTAGTAAGAGTGACGAATGCAATACTGACCCAGAATCTATCCCTGTGTGTTTAAGCAGTTTAGAATTTTACCAGTAACCATGGCCACATTTATGGAATTCAGCTATGAATGAGCCAGACACTCAGCCTGCAAAGAGATGTACTTTATTTCGATTCTTTAAAGCTTATGGGGAAAAATGTAAAGTTCTGATAAACCAAACATTTGCTGAATTTAAATTAGACCGTGTCGACGTGGTATCCCTTCATTTCCGGTTCTCTTTCCCTGAATGAATGTTTTAGTACTGCTTAATTAGCAGATTGTATTCTTCTGTGACTAAACCCCAGGAGCCATTGTTAGGATAAACACAGTCGGAGGTGGGATGCTGAAACAATAAAGCTGCATCACAGATTTTCTGAATTAATCTGTTTTTTTTCCCTATCATAATAATTCCTCCTAAACTCCCTGCACTCAGGTCTGGCAAATCTCTTCTCAAAACCCCTGGGACAAACATCTCTGTATCTGACCAGACAGAAGGATTAAAAGGTTGTCCACTTGACATTAAGTACGAGTTGTTTCACGCTGCAGACAAGTTAAATTTCAGTGTGTCGCCAATTACCCTCTCAGCATTGTAAAACTGGCACTAACAGTCACCTGCAACAGTGCTTTTGCACAGCTTGGTTATTTAACTAGGCTATAATTCTCATAAACAAGGATTAAAGACATGGCTCCTCTGGGAGCAGGAGCACATCAGCGGTGTAGCTCAGCGCCTCGGGTTCAGATTTCAGAGCTACTGACCATGAGGCTGTGCTTCAATCCACACTGCCTTGGGCAAGGTCACTAACCCTTAAAAGTGAAAGTGGAATTTTGCCTCAGCTATTAGTCACTTATATATATATTGGTATATCTATATATATATATATATATATATATATATATATATATATATATATATATATATATATATATACCAATCAGCCATAACATTATGACCACTGAGAGGTGACGTGAATAACACTGATTATTTCCTCATCATGGCACCTGTTAGTGGGTGGGATATATTAGGCAGCAAGTGAACATTTTGTCCTCAAGGTTGATGTGTTAGAAGCAGGACAAATGGACAAGCGTAAGGATTTGAGCGAGTTTGATGAAGGGCCAAATTGTGATGGCTAGACCACTGGATCAGAGCATCTCCAAAACTGCAGATCTTGTGGGGTGTTCCTGGTCTGCAGTGGTCAGTACCTATCAAAAGTGGTACAAGGAAGGAACAGTGGTGAACTGGTGACAGGGTCATGGACGGCCAAGGTTCATTGATGGAGGTGGGGAGTGAAGGCTGGCCCGTGTGATCTGATCCAACAGACAAGCTACTGTTGCTCAAATTGCTGAAGAAGTTAATGACGGGTCAGGGCTGTTTTGGCAGCAACCAACATAATATTACGCAGGTGGTCATTATGTTATGCCTGGTCAGTGTATATTATTAAAGGCAGTATATCTCCACCTTTTAATGCCCTTATGACACAAATTTTGTGGAAGCTTAGTGGTTAAGGTGTTGGACTGCTATGAGTTTGAATCCCAGGTCCACTGAGCTGCCACTGCTGGGCCCCTGAACGATGCCCTTAACCCTCAATTGCTCAGTTGTATAAGGTGAGATAAATTGTAAGTCGCTCTGGATAAGGGCGTGTGCCAAATGCCAGAAATGTAAGTTATGGCACAGACTTCCTTTAAGAACATGAACAAATTCCTAGCAAGATCAAAACTGGAATCATATTTAGCTAATAAAATATTTAGCTTCCTTAAATAACTTGTTTTTAACTTCTTCATTTTACCTTCTTGCTGCTCTTACTGTTTATATTTGTCACTTATGACATCAACAGGAGCATCGCACAAAAAAATTGCACTGCGTGCTGAGCCATACAATGACAATCAAGTCTTTCTATTCTAACAGCAGGACGATTTTGAAAAAAGCGGCAGTGGATCATTTACAGTAGTAAATTTATCTATATTGTTGATCCACAGTTGATTGTGACGGTAAAGCAGCAAGAGCTCGAAGGATAACCAGTACCTTCACGGTAATAAAGTGTTACTGCAATAGTGTGTTACTTAAGGGTGTGAGAAATGACTATGTGTACTTAAAAGCTGACTAAAGTCAAAGCTTGAGCGTGTCACACCATAAAGCTTGGGTTTTAGTGTCAGCGTCAGACGTCATACAGACTGCAGGGTGCTGTGGAATCGCAGGTTCAGGGTGCTCTTGTAGTGACACAGCAGCAGTAGTGGGGAAGGTCAGTGAATTAAGGCTTGTGAAGAAAATGAAGGATGAGGATGATGATTATAATTATTAGTAGCAGCAGCAGGCTGGTAATAGCAGTATCTGAGCTCTACTAGTATTTTAAAGCATTAGCCCTGAGAGCTAAGTTAATAAAGAGTAAGAAAGAACACTTATGTGGTGTTCAGGTCAAACTGACCAGTTTTATCTTTTTTAAGTGTTTGCCACAGATGCCTCAGGCTCGCTCATTAAGCATACATACAAACTTCTGCATTTTTATTCTGTATTTTAATGTTTCTTTAAAGCTGTTTGGAGCCAATATCCACTGTTAAAACGCTATACGAATAAAATGAAATGGAATTTGTTGTAAAATCAGCCGCATTTGCAGATCCATATTAGAGGGCTGCATTTCATCACCAGTGACTTCGTGCTCATGCTTCTATTATTGTTCATTGATAAATCAGTCAAAAAAAAACAACATTAATTGAATTTTTAAATTATATTTAATTTTTAGATTGATGGCACCAAGATCTTTATTATCGCATTTTTTTTTATTAATGAATTTATATAAACGTTTGAGATATTTGTTAAAGATTAAGATATTTGTCAATATTTTAAAATATTTTCTTTCATTTCTGTACTGCTTTTAAAAGCCCAGTAATGTCCCCGAACAGTACCAAAGGATCCAAAGACTGACCATAACACATGGGTCTGTGTATGAAGTGTCTGCGGACGTTTCGCCTGGTTGTCATTAACAGCACATGTAGTTCCTGAGCTTCGTAAGATCATTGCTAGAACACATTCCTGTCTGAAGTATTCGTTCTTAACACACACAAATCACGACACTGACAACACTGTTGTCAGAGTGTGCTGCTGTTGCCACACGAATGTGTGGATGTTCCTAATAAAGTGGACGATGAAATCTAAAAAGTGAAAAGGAAAAAACAAAATCCTGCTAGAAGAATTTCTTCAGCTTTCAAGCTCTATGCAAGGTTTGGCTTTCAGACAGACTCCAGTCATTCTCTATACTCTTTATTCCTTATACTTTTTGTAAGTATATGTTTTTTTGTCCTCCAAACTGCTAAACTATTAAATATAAGACAGGAGCTTGTCACAGAAAGTGGTTATACAGCACTCCTCACTCCTGTTTATCTTTTTCTTTTGTCTTATTTGTCTTTATTGTATTTTCCCTCCGGTGTATATTAGTCTTCATCAGGCTGTGTTGTGATTATGAGCTCCGTGTTTGTGCATGTCGCTGCACATAATACAGGTATTAAAAATTATAATTAATGTTTACTGTTATTTCACCTTGATATTGTTAGAAACGGAGAATCACACTACTATTCCTGCTTAACTGTCTGAACCGACTGTACATGATATGATTATTGCGTTAATATTACTCTTGCTGGAAAATAACTGTTCGTTTTACGGCGTAATTAAGGGATAATTTAATTAAATATGTTTTTTAAAACTATTTAATATTATTATTATTATTATTATTATTATAAAATGAATTAATTCTTTTTATTTATTTATTTATTTATTTATTTATTTATTTATTTGTCACTTGATTCCATGCTAATGAATGCGTGAGGAGAGCAAGGAACGTTGATCTCTGGTGCTTTCAGGAAACAAGCGTGTGCTGATAACAGTGCTGTTAATCTGAGCTGTAAAAATAATAATTTAATTAAATCGTATTAAATGCTAAGCGTTTGTCGGTTCTAATTTGTGCGAACGGAGAGACATTTATCCTGTAATGTTTTTGTTATTTTTATTTGGACGGTTTCCCCTTTTATCCTCCATCTTATTGAAACATGACATCCTAGAAAATGAATTCATTGTCTTGCTGAATGAAGATCCTTATCTCTCTCTCTCTCTGTCTGTCTTTCTTTCTCTTTCTCTCTCTCTCTCTCTCTCTCTCTCTCTCTCTCTCTCTCGCTCTCTCAAGCATCTATTCACTGTTCAGTCAGCGATGCAAGGTGACCCGACTTTATTGCCTTTAGATAAATAACGTTCTTCTTCGTCAGCTCTGACTCGGAGTCGTGTCACAGTAGCACAGGTGACGGATGTGTGTTAATCAGCAGCGTGAGAATAAAGAGTGCACACTTGCTCCCTCTCTCCTCCCTCACCATCAACATGTTCACCCGTCATCTTCCGTCATCCCAGCTCTTTCTTGTGTCTCGCTCTGTGCTCTCTAAAGACTTCTGTGTTTTTGTGTTGCAGTGTTGCAGTGCGCTAATCACAAGGCTCATTTGTGTGCGCCCTCACAAACACTTTAGTATCACCATCTTGATGGGGTTTTCCATTAACCTTAGTAATGTCAGAGCTAAACGCTGCGCCTATAGATAATTGCAACCCTCAACTTAAATTCAGCAGCTCAGTAAATGGAAATCCTTTCCTTTGGAGGAGGCTGTTTTTATTTATTTCTTTTTTTGGTGAAATTTCACATTTTGTCCTCTTTATGTTATTACAGGGACATCACCAGAGGGAATTCTTGGCCCTGTAAATAGACTAAAATAGAGCGCGCACACACACACACACACACACACAGATGTGTGATGTGGTGACACTGCAGAGGATCCCCCAGTTGGAAGGATAAGCTTGTTTACAGTGACTGATTGGACTTATTGTCCTGTAATTACACTCGCCCAGGCTTCCTGTCTCAACACGAAGCGGACACACACCTCTCCTGCTTTTTCCATCTCTGTTTTTTTTTCTATCTCTCCCTACGCAGCTGGGCACTGGTTCCATCAATCACACCTCAGTAATGTTATTTGCTACCCAGCAGCCCGTCGCCAGGCAACGGCCAATCGGGGAGAGAGCGGCGTTTTCCGATCCGAACCACCCGGCCAATGAGGTGAGCCATTCCCCTGAGACGTTCCAGTGTGATCAGAAAGTACAGCAGACCTGGCAGGGTGACAAACACATTTCCCCAGCTATTCTTCACATTGTGCTCTCTCTCTCTCTCTCTCTCTCTCTCTCTCTCCCCTTCCATTACCTCTGTCACGGCCAAGATGCTGGCCATCGGCTCTGTCAAGCAGGAAAGTTCAGCAAGAGGACAGAGACCGATGCAAGCAGCAGTTAGAGGAACACACACACACAATACTCTCCCCAAGCCATAAAAGCTATGAACACAATATCTCTCTCTCTCACTCTCGCTCTCGCTCTGTCTCTCTGAGAATTTAAGTGTTCCAGGTACAAATAGGAGACAGATTTGAGTACATAGAAAGCTTTTGCACATTAAAAGTGTCGGAATATTAAGCATGTGCTATAAAGTCACGCTCCAATGACTGTCAAAACATTTCTCATTCAAACACAGCATGTGTTTTCACTACAATCCATCCATCCATTCATTCATTTTCTGTAGCGCTTATCCTACACAGGGTCACATGGAGCCTGGAGTCTTTCCCAGTGGACTCGGGGGACAAGGCAGGGGACATCCTGAATAGGGTGCCAATGCATCACAGGACACATTCACACACTACAAGCAATTTATAGATGCCACTCAGCCTATCGCGCATGTCTTTGGACTGTGGAAGGAAACCGGAGCATCCAGAGGAAACCCCCTGAAGCACAGCGAGAACATCTGGACACGCAGGCAGGAATCCATCCTCTAACCCTAAGCCAAACCCACTAACCATGAAGCCCGCATGTCTATAAACACATCTACACAACTTACAGAAAGATACGTAGAAATAAAGGAGTACTGCATGACAGCAGGAATAAAAACACAACGAACAGGAACACACTGAAGGCGGATGTTTAAAATCCTCCACTATAAAACTTTTTTATATGCTTATTTACATATTATTAGAATGATATCAGCAGGTGCAGCTGCAGTTAAAGGAAAGTCTTCACTTCCCACATCAACGGTTATATTATTTATTTATTTATTTGTTTGTTTGTTTGTTTGTTTGTTTGTTTATTTATTTATAATAGCCAACGTGTTATCTGGTTGGTTTTTAGTTTTATCCAGATGTGAGGTGATTGCTGTAAATGCACTGAATGCTTTGTATTCATTCATTCCTTTTTTCATCCTTAGTAACAGCTTAGTCACTGGTCAGGGGTTCGATCAGGTTTAAATTAAGCTGCCAGTTTGTTTATCGTTTGGGAACTAAAACTGAAATTTGTTATATATAGTGAAAAGGCAGACACAAAAACTGAGCTAGCAGTTATAAGCTGACGCCTACTGACAGTGCTGGCATTTCAATGTACATGTTTCAATGAAAAGAAGAAGTCGATATTATCAGGTGGTTAAACACCACCAGGTGGTGGAGGCTTTGTGTTCCAGGGCAAACCTCCTGAAGCGGGAATACAGATACAGAACAAAATTCTGAAGGACAAAACGTCTTTGATAATCCATGAAAATGTTTCTAAAATCGAGGAGGTTAAAACTCCAACTATAGTCTACACTCTGCAGTACAATTACAATCAGGCATGTTTATCGAACTTTTAAAAAACCCCTTTTTTTTTTCTTTTACGATTTTGAAGTTTCCTGAAAGCTTCACGAACAGTGCAGTTAAAAAGATTTGGTCCTCTCCACCAAACAAATAGATTTTTTTTCAAGTGAAAGTGAGTCATGAGTGGTTTGTATAACTGAAAAGACTTAGAAGTTGTTATGCAAAAGAACCTTGAAATTGAAGCTCAGAATAGCACATGAAGAACACGCTGCAGCAGAGATGAGAGAGGGAGAGAGAGAGAGAGAGAGAGAGAGAGAGAGAGTGAGATCTCACAGCAGACTGGAGCCTGGGGAAAACGGCTGCGGGGTTTCAGATCCGGCTAATGCCTCAGCACACCTTATCGCTGCAAAATGTTCTTTGCAGTCCATTTAGTGTGGTGATTAAAACACAGTTTACTTATAGCTTATTTAACTCATTCGCTCGCTTCCAGCTTCAGGGTCACGAAGGATCCAGAGTCGATCCTGGGCTTGAGGTGAAAATACACAGAGGATGGGAAGCCTTACCATCAACCACAACACACACACAGTTTATCTTAGCCAATCCACCAAGTGGCACACAACCTTGAGGAAACCCGTGCAGAGATAAATAATCTACAGTCAACACAGTATTGCTAGATATTGAATTATTGCTAGATGCTGAATGCTCCACTCACTGTAACTTCTGCTTTCTAGCTACATTTAAAAGTTAGCTAGCCAGATATTGTCGTACACATATCGACACTCTGTAAAGCTAGCTAACTTACTTGATAGCAAGCATACACTAGCAGGACAACAGTTTTATGATTGATTAGAAAATCAGACGGAAAGATGCTCAGTGATTATGGTTGTCTGTGAGCTGAAGGATAAGGAAGGGGGCAGATATTTAGCATCTGCTCTGCTCTGAGTGTGAGCAAGGAGCTGCATGAGCCATGAGACTTAGCCTGCTAATATTGGAGTAAAGCTCTGTAGTTACCATGTTAAACCTGTATGTCATGTATGTTTTTGTCTCTTTCCACTTAGTTTCTATTATCAATCACATTAGAACATATAACAAATTTCGTTATATAACATATATATCGTTACATATAACAAACTTCGTTTCTGTTCAATTCCTCCAGGATTTTTTTTAGTGATTTCATTTTTTTTTCTGGAAAACTATTTAAATGGTTACATTTTCAATAACACAAATCTTCCTTTTAAACTCGTACCAGTGTAGACCTGTAATGATGCTTTCTGAGAGCGGTACATGATTGACGCATGAATTCTACGGGAATTTTTAAAAATTCCTCTGAATATCGTGAATATCTGCTTGAGTTTTGAGGAGCTCTCTGTTACAAAGCCCCAACCCTGGAGGCTCCTTCCATACGTGTCAAATAAACGTCTCCTTACAGGAAAAGTCTCTACACATCTACACAGTCCGTCCCTGTCTAAAGAAATCTCTAGTTTGCTTTGGATCTGGGATTAGTTCCTAAAACCCAATAAACACTTTCCGACCAATCGGATGCGAGCGGTAGAATAGAATCCGAAGCTCAGCACAAGGCGAGCGTGCTGAATCCGAGCTCTACTAGATCATGCTGCCAAGTCCCTCACGGCTACTGATTCGCCATAATGGCACTGTAGTCATGCAGAGAAAGAGATGGAGAGCGAGTGGGAGAGAGAGGGACATCAGCCGCGATCCGCTGGGAGCACTAGAGAAACGAGCGGGGAGAAGAAAGACCGAGTGCACAGGAGAGAGAGAGGTAAATTGAGGCTATTTGAGTAGAACCTATTCTGAATTCCCCAAATCCCTTATTCCAGTCGCACCACACCAAGCATACCAACATGTATTCATCAAGCTATCACCTCCCTTTATCAAACTGCTGTGTGTGTGTGTGTGTTACAGAATATATTGCACACAAAATGCACACGAGCACACCCAGACACCGCGACTATCAACGCTTTTCACTCTGAAGCCTACAGCACCTCTTCCATTTCCTCTTTCTTCTTCCACTTGAAGTGTTTAATGCACTCTTATGGTTTTAGTGTTACATGTTTGACAAACTCCACAGTTTCCCCATTTCTCTGGATGTCAAAGATGCTGTGATTCGAGGCGAGCGCTGGAGCTAGACAGTCCCAGGCAGTCAGTATATATATATATACGCACATATATTCACAAGAGATATATCCAGAAAGAAGAAGCCACATTCACTTAATAGCCAGCCGGTGAGATCTCTAGTTGTGCCCCATCGATATGTCTTTGTTTTCATCTTCATCTGATGAGCTTTAGGGCAAACGTTATCCATCCATCCATCCATCCATCCTTCCTTCCATCCAGCCATCCTTCCTTCTATCAATCCATCCAGCCATCCTTCCTTCCATCCATCCATCCATCCATCTTTTCTTTCTTCCATCCTTCCATCCATCCATCCATCCATCCATCCATTTTCTGTAGTGATTATCATACATAGTAAAATGAAACTATAAATAGTCCTTAATTCCATAATTCCTTATGTTCAGTCAGTTTGGTCAGCTACCCTGGTCAGGAAAGTGGGTAAATCACGGGACACCTCACACACACACACACACACACACACACACACACACACACACAGGGACTGCTAAACCAACACATAATTTGGAGACTGAAAGACACCGAATGTGGATGAAACCTACACAAACGTGTATGGGAACATACACAACCACACAAAGCCTGTAACACAAGCTGTGTTGCAGCAAGTCACTGTATCTCTGAGCCAAAATATTCTACTACATCTACTTGCTGGTTTGTGTGGATACAAAGGCGAAGAAAATGTAATTCCAGTAAATAAATATGACACTACATTAAACCCATTTGCCCAGTGTGTTTAATTTTTGTTGTGCAAAAAAATATATAAACTAGCTGCAAAAAAAGTTTGAGAACCTTGGCCTTAGTTTTAATATTACTTCATATTTCCAAACTTCATAATCCACCACAGATGTGCCATTATTTGTCATGCCAATAAAACTGAGTTAAATTCTATTGAGAAAGAGTGAGTAGGGGTGTTCAGTGTGTGTGTGTGTGTGTGTGTGTGTGTGTGTGTGTGAGCAGATAAAGGATAAAGGCAAAGTAGATGAGACAGCGAAGGAGGAGACAAGAGGGAGATTTGTCTTTCTGTTCCTCACAGTATTATCCATTCAGTGAGGCTACAGAGACAAAAGAGAAAAATAATTGTGCGTGTGTGTGTGTGTGTGTTTTCAAAAAGAGTCTTTAATTCACTCCATTTACAAGAAGCTCGCTTGTGATGTCACTCCCATGCTGTCAAACTGCTTTTATTGTTCACTTGTATACCACACACACACACACACACACACACACACACACAAACAACACACACACAACACACACACGCACAGAGCAGTTCATTCCTGGAATTCCTTAAATATACATTCTAAGCATAGCTGGACACCCACTCGGTCCCTCACTCCCTCCGTCAGTGGACGTCTGGAAAAAATGCCAAACGCCCTTAAAAGGCCACTCCGTCTCTACCCTCTGTCTCGCCGTCCTCTCTGCCATCAGCAACACACACGAGGTCATTGTGCCCTCTCAAATCCTAGCACACTTTTCCTCCTGAGTACCTGCCTCGCCTACACACCCTCTCCAACTTTTCCCCCATTAAATGAGGTAAGAGGAGGAGAACAGGAGAAGTTCATTTCACTCATTTAAATGAGGGCAGGACCTCATTCCGAATGGTGCTGAGTCACAACTTATAAAATGAAAACATTAGGTGATGTATTTATGGTCATTAACAGTTCAGGCTCGCGAGGCAGAATTCGAGCTCCAACGTCTACGTCGGGTCATTTTTAATACTTAGCGTAGCCACAAAACCACCAGTTTTAGCCGTTATTCTAAATAAAATCGACAAGTAACCCCCCTTTTTTTTCATATTGTTTTGATCCATTAAATAGATCATCAGCTCAGTCGATAGAGTTTAAAAATCTGCCTCCTTTTAGATAAATAAATAAATAAATAACTAAATAAATAAATGGAGCTACAGGCAAAAGTGGCTCGGCTCGATACTGAATCTTATATATGACACGAATTTGCCTGGAGCATGACAGTGTGAGCGGCAAAAAGCACATCGGATCTGACATTTGAACATTCTAATTTGGGTTCCTTTCATGTGTGAACGGATATCTGATCCAGAGCTCATGTGTGAAGCGGCAGACCGAATCTCGTCAGAGTTTTTATAGCAATCGAAACAGACTTTCCTTGTACTTTCACCTTGGACGGACTTTGGTCTCGAGTGTGAGATTCGCTTAGAAAAAGTCTTAAAAAAAAGAAGTGCAAAAGTCTACACACTTCAGTTAAATTGGCAGGTTTTTGTATTATTAATAAAAACCAAAATAAATCAGGTCAGTCACGTCAATCATGTTTCCACTCTCGATAAGAAATGACAACATATGCAAATGACACGAAAAGCAATCAGAAACTTTTCAGGGACAAAAGAACAAAAAAAAAATACAATTACCTAGTTGCATAAGTATGTACCCCCCCCCATACCCTAATACTCTGTTGAAGCACCTTTTGATTTCATTACACCACTCAGTGTTTTTGGATAACAGTCTATCAGCATCTTGCCTTGGCAATATTTCCCCACTATTTCCTGCCAAAACATTCTAGATCCATCAGATTGTAAGAGCATTTCCTGTGTAGAGCCGTCTCCAGGTCACCCCACAGATATTTAGTCAAATATATTTCAGCCATTATATATTAAGCCAAGCTCATTGTTGATTTAACTCTATGCTTTGGCTCCTTGTCATTCGGAAAGTTTCCTCTTTACCTTATTAGCAGACACAAAGGTTTTGCACTGATATTTGTACCTACACATGATTCCTTCCACCTTGATGAAAGAAGTTCTGCATGAAGAAATGATGCTGCCACCACCATGCTTCACTCTGGGTATGCTAGACTTTTGGTGAGGTGATTTTGTTTGGACCTTTGGAATTAGTCTCATTAGACTATAGCACATTTTACAACATGGTTTGGGGTGATTTAGTCAAGCCTGGATGTTTTGTGACAGTCTAGCTTTCCTATCCCATAGCCCAGACATGTGAAGATATGAGACTGTCGTCACATGCAGAGAGAAATCAGTACATGCCAGATATTCCTGCAGCTTCTATACTGTAGATCTCTTAGCAGCCTCCCTGGTAAGTTTTTGTCTTGTCCTTTTATATACTTTGAAGGGACGTCCTGTTCTCGGTGATGTCCCTGTGGTGCTCCATTTTCTCCATTTCTTCATGATGGCCTTTGATGATGGTACATCTAATGTTTCAGAAATTCTTTTATCCCCCTGATCGATACCTTTCATGACGCCATGCAGGCTTTTTGTAAGCGCTTTTTGAATGAAAACAAGAAGATGTGCAGAAGATCCTATAGAAGCAGCTATATTATTTTTATATTATGTATTATATATTATTTGGGGAATGAAATTCCCCATGAAATTCATTTCATTGATGATAGCTGTATGATAAAATCCCTGCCAAGTTATATACATGTTTATTACATGTTTCTATCCTCTAATCCTATGTTTATTAATAATACCTCTACATATCTAAAAGAGACCTTAGTTTGGAAAGAGAGAAAAAAATAAATCTAAAGCATGTTTATACCAGCAAAAAGATTTGGGTAGAATTAGCAACCGGTAACAATTCTGTGTAAATGCGTGATTAGTTTTTATGACAATAAACTTCATTCTCACAGCTAGACACAAAGATCTAAAATGATCTGTATCACTGGCAATCTGCGTTGTTAAACGGCTCTAAGTGAACGACTAGCCTGTCTAATTTAATACTCTCATTGAATCCTTTCCATTCTGTGGCTCAGAAACGTCGACAGAAACAGCATGAAAGGAAACCAAAAGAAAGCAAACTGACACTAATTCCTTGTTATAATTACTGCCAACTTTTAAAATCCTGTCACAGTTTTTTTTTTTATATATGTTTCACTCTAAAGTGGCACTATAACCAGAGCTAGTGGTATAGAAACATATAAACTGGTACAAGGATAAACCAGTGTTAAGTGCGTTATAGAGTTGTAAAGTGTGTTAACAGAGTTGTAGCTGGCACCAAAACAGCTTTAATCCGCATTAGCACTGATTCTACAAGTCTCTGGAAGTCTATTGGTGAGTTAAACACCATTTTTTAAAACTCTATTGCCTTAGTTGGTGTTTTAATGGTGTTTGGGGAGTGTTGTCTAACGTTGCACCAAAATCTCACAATTCAATTGCAATCCAGTCACTCTGACAACCAGAGTATATCATTTTGCACTGTTTTACATCCACAGTTAAGCATTTGCAACCATCAGCACTTGTGCCTTGTGAATGCGGGTGAAGTCATCCAGGGCGAGATCACTCCTACAACTTATATCAGGATCGAAATGGACTTATCTGAGATTTTTATATATCAGTATATCTAACATTCGCTGGTTCTATAGGTATTTATACCTCCTGGGTCGATACTTGGTCCACAGAATCCCAAGAAGTCTTCTGGGGTATGTCTCTAGAACATTCTACTTTACGTAGCTTGAGTCAAAGATTCATACTCAGATTGAGGTCTGGGTTTTGACTACAGTATAGATAAAGTCTCAACAGTCCAAAGTCTCTTGCAGACTGGACATCTATCTATCTATCTATCTATCTATCTATCTATCTATCTATCTATCTATCTATCTATCTATAAGCATTTCCACTACACAGTGCTACCACCACCATGCTTCACAGTAAAGACGGTGTTTTCAAACTGATAAATCAGTCCAATGACAGTAAGAAAATCAACCATATCCACATGTTTTGTTTTCTATAATGCCTCGGTTTGTGGAGTGTCTAGTAAACGTTTTTTATTCTGTGAATCTCCCTTCTGAGCTGTGGATCTCTCCAGCTTTATTCAAACACTGTCAGACCTCATAGAGAGTGCTGGCAAACAGCCACAGATTCTCACTCAGATTGTGTCCTGGGTTTTTGACTGGACCACTCTAACACATTTAGTTTTTTAACCACTCTAGTGTAGCTTTGGCAGTAGAGTAAACGTTCACCCAGTCTCAAGTTCTGGAACAGGTTCTCCTCTAGGATTAATCTAGGATTCCATCTTGCCTTCAAGCCTGATGAACCGGATTCGCACGACACGATGCTGACACCACCATGCTTCAATTTACGGCTGGTTTTCCATTAATCGCAGGACCAGAGAACCAGAAAAGCTGTTTCCATCTGTAATCTTCTATAAAGCCACTGGTTTGTGTAGGTCTAGAACATAGTTGTCCAGCTTCTTCAGAGTTCCCTTGACTTCTTGGTTAAAAATGACCCGCATTTTGGTGGAGAGACTCATCTAGGCAGACACTAACCATTCACCTTAATTCATTAAACATTCAATAATAAACATGTCTAAACGTTCTATTATACCTATTTCCTGAAAAAAGATTAGCTTGCATGCTTAAACAAGGAAGTGCAAAGGAAATGAGCAGGATGGCTTATCCTGCAGGAAGCTAACTTGATAATGTAGTGAACCAAATAAAGGGCAACCGTATCATTTCATTTAATCAAATGACTAAGAAAGTGGAGAAGGATAAGAAAGAGAGGAGACCGAAGGCCATGCGTCAAGGTACATGGAAGAAGAAAGAAGAAAAAAAAAAGTCAAGGGAAGTGATTAGTGCTCAAGAGCTGCTGATTCATGACATGTAGAACCTGGCAGCTGCTCTCAGTTGTACTTCAGCACACTGTAGGCCAGAGACAGTGTGTGTGTGTGTGTGTGTTGTTGTGATAAGGACACACACCATCCAATCCCATCGTGCTGCAGTAGATCTGCTTTTGCTCCAGGAAAAAAGTGTCACGACATCTAATAGACCAGTTTGGGCTTCACTGTGAGCTGGAGGGATGTAGAGGCAGTGACAGCAAGTAACAGGTTTTACCGCACGTGTGTGTGTGTGTGTGTGCTGAGAATGCACACGTAGCATCGGGGCAGGAGGGAGCAGTAGGACGTTCATCTCTAAGGCAGCTATGTGCCCGCACCTCAATCTGGAGCGAGAACATCTCTCGCTGTGAGCAATCTGTAGTCTTTCTCTCTCTCTCTCTCTCTCTCTCTCTCACTCACTCTCTCTCTCACACACAGACACTTTCTCTATCTCTCGCTCACTCAGAAATGTACTCCTCGATCTTACACACACACACACACACACACTCACATACACACACGATTTCTCCCTCGGTGGTGGTTTGTAAAACGCAGCCCTCTGCTAGCCTCTTTTCCACTTCACAAATTCTCCCTGCATGAAGATTACTCACACTCATTTTTCCTTCTCTTGCTCGTCCGTCCCCCTCCCCCTTTTTCACATTTCTTATATTTGTACAGAACAGCTTCTGCTCTCTTTTCAATCCCAATAAATCGCCTTCTCTCTTTTATGCCTCGCTCTTTCAGCTTTCCCCATTCACTCTGAAGAACATCTTGCGTTCTTTCTTTCTTTCTCTTGTTATCTAAGAAGGTCCTCATTAAAAGGATGGAGGGATGCTAAAATGATGCCGGGGAAATGGAGCACAGGGGAGGAGAAGGGCTGAATCAATTGGAGCAAATGTCTATACGTTCTATCCATCAGCATATCCACCTCATTTCCCTGGGTCTTAATAGGCATGCTTCAATCTAAGTTCTGCAATTTGTACTTGAACTTCTAAAAAGAAAAAAAGTCTGAGTGCTTGTTTTAAGTAAAGTTACAATGAGCGTAAGAAGAAAACAACAGCTAAAGACAGATACGATGTTTTCGTCTGCCCCAAAACTGCACCCTCCATACAGTAGTTATGACCTCGGTAGTTCTCTGTATTCATATATCAGTAGGTGAGGAAGACCTGGATGACCTGCTGCTTCCTCTGAGGTCCTGCAGTGTGCACTGTGCTATCCCATAATGCAACAGGACTGGCACGGAAGAGCTGTCAGAATCCAAAATAGAGGAAGGCAGTACAGCGTGTCAGCTCTTTTTATTTGTAAGTGTTATAGGTTTTTCATACTTGTTCAACAGCACCTGAGTTTAAACAAGATTAGTAAAGTATTTATATTAGTCCAGTATTTATATTACACACAAACAATGATCAGTATGTACTGGATCAATGAAATACAGTAGGTACTGAATCGAATGCAGTAGGTGCTGAATCAAATGCAGTAGGTGCTGAATCGAATGCAGTAGGGATTGAATCGAATGTAGTAGGAATTGAATTGAATGTAGTAGGCACTGAATCAAACGCAGTAGGTGCTGAATCGAATGCAGTAGGGATTGAATCGAATGTAGTAGGCACTGAATCAAACGCAGTAGGTGCTGAATCGAATGCAGTAGGGATTGAATCGAATGTAGTAGGCACTGAATCGAATGCAGTAGATACGGAATCGAATGCAGTAGGCACTGAATCGAATACAGAAGGTACTGAATCAAATGTAGTGGGTACTGAATTGAATACACTAGGCAGTGAATCTAATGGCGTAGGTACTGGTTTGAATGCAGTAGCCACTGAATCTAATGGAGTAGGTACCGATTTGAATGTAGTAGGCACTGAATTAAATGCAGTACTCACTGAATTGAATGCAGTAGCCATTGAATCAAATGCAGCAGGAACTGAATCGAATGCAATTGCCACTGAATCTAATGTAGTAGGTACTGAATTAAATGCAGTAGGCAGTGAATCAAATCTAGTAGGTACTGAATTGAATACAGTGGGTACTGAATCATTCACAGTAGGCATTGAATCGAATACAGTAGGTACTGAATCGAATGCAGAAGGTACTGAATTGAGGTAGTAGACACTGAATCGAACCTTGTTCTACATGTCTCACAGATCATTTGTGAAGAAGTGATGAATAAAAAAATATCAATAAATGTCCCTTTAAGTCATATAATTTGTACCTGGAGTTTGGATTCATATTTGGGTTTTAGACTTTCCTTTCTGAAATCCCTGACCTACTGTAGGCTTTTAAAAGAGTGTGTATAGCCCAAAAACTCAATTCTGACTGGTTTGAAGGTGTTGATTAAGTCTCAATAACAATATCCCCATAGTTCTGCCTGTCATTCAAATAACAGCTTATTATTAAGGTCCTTGAAGCATGGTGATGGCAGCATCATGGTATGAGCCTGATTTTTTTTCAGCAGAGACCAGAGCAGCTCTAGCCAAGATAAAAATGATCACGGATAGCTCCGGTTTATTTTGGCACAGAAGATGAATGGGAAAAAAAAAAAAAAATCACCTTTCAGCATAACAATCCAAAGCACAAATCCAAATCAACAAAGCATTGGCTTGGGATCAGCACTTTGATATGGCAGTCAGAGCCCAGATCTTAAGCCAGTGGAATATCTGGAGAGGGATGTGTACCGGAGATCTCCTCGCAATCGGAGAGATTTGCAGCATTTTTGCAAGAAAGAGTGGGAAAAAAAAATCGGCAAATCACGATCAAATTAGTCAAAACTTAAAGAGCCAAAAAAGACTGAGTGCTGCATTAGAAGCCAAAGATGCTTTAGCAAAGTATTAGTTAAGGTGTTTGCACACTTACACAACCATGTTATTGCAAGGCTCCTTGCTAAAAAATCCCGAAGTCTGTTAAATGTGGAAAGACATCTGACATGGTTTATCAAAAAAGCGTGAGTCACCTACATTTTTGAGAAACACCACAGAGCCTCTTTCCCCCTGAAGTGTTAACCAGTTAACTAAGCATTTAACAGCCTTAAGAAATCCTCGCCAGTTACCATGACAACTAACCGCTGTTACTGATACTTTACTTTATTCGTACTAAATTTGTTTCCGTCACCCCTTCTGGCTTTATTAGCACCTTACCAGATCTGTGTTTTTCAGGAGAAAATGGGAAAAAAAAAAAGTTGGATAGAAAGGTCACTCAACTCTTCGCTTTCAGCGTTGTTCATGCCTTCGCTGACTTTCCCTCTACCCTCTAGCTCCCACTTTTATTATTTGTTTACTTTTTCTGCCTCTCTCTCTCTCTTTCTTTAAATAAAATCCTGTCCTCCTTCATCCTGTCCTTGTCCAAGTTTCAGAAAGTCTCCAGCAGACCCTCACACTCCTCTGAGCATCTCTCTCTCTCTCTCTCTCTCCTCCCCTCTGCATGTGTTCTGCCGTTGCACATCACTGGGAGTCGCCATGACAACATTGCTGTGACAACCAGCCCTCCTCCCGAGGTTCCGCTCGTTTGCATCTCATTTGCATGTTGTCAGAGCGACCAGCGGCATTTGACTTTCGCAGTAAATAAGTGGGAAGGAAGGGAAGATGGTCAAGTGGCATTGGTTGCTCTCTAGGCCTGGCTTTTTCTTGCCCCGGAGCTGCCTTCGAGCTCGCTCTGTCCATTCAAAGCTCATCCGCTTTACACTTTGACCGCTTCTCCGTCATGTCTCTGGAAGGAATGGACACCACCTATCTTTTTACCTTTTCATCCCTCCATCTTTCTGTATTGACAATCCCTATTTGTTTTCTCACTTCATTACCTCCTATTTCATCCCTCTCTCTCTCTCTCTCTCTCTCTCTCTCTCTCTCTCTCTCTGTTTGCTCAGAGATTGAGGTGGTCTGTCTCGTTTCCTTTCCTGCCCCAAACGCAGCTGCTACAAAATGACTAAACCTCTCCTCAGCAAGAGAAAAAGTCAATACTTCCGCAATTTGCATTGCTGTTCCTCAGAGGCGGATACGCCTCACGTACGCCTGCCCTCACACCACTCAAGAGACATCAAGCAGCTGTGAAATTAGACACACACTCCGAGCTTGCCATTTTGGGATGTTTCTTGTGCGTGTAACTGGCTAATGAAATACGGAGGCTTTTTTAACACGAGGATTTCAATTAAGCTCTTTTCCCTAATAAATGTGCATCGAATGCCTAATGCACTTCGCCTCCTCTCTCCGAAGCTGCACGCAGGAATCGGCTATAATCACCGATTCGATTCTTGTTGCAGCAGCGCACTGCAGCACTCCAGGCTTAAGGACACTAGTCGCTATGAACAGCTGGCCCGTAATTGTGGGATCTTCAGGCCCGAGAAGTTGGAGAGGCGGCCGCAGTATGCGAGAGCTAACTAAGCATGAAGCCTTACTTACTCGGCAGAAAGCAGCAGGGGCATGCAAAGTAGCCTGTGTCCTCAGCCATTACACTGGTGTGTGGTCGAGAAAGTGTGTGTGTGTGTGTTTAAGGGTCATTGTGTGTGTGAATACAGAAACACCAATCTCTCGCCCCATGGCTCCTGTTTGACATTTGAAAAGCGCGAGAGGGCAAAAGCCAGAAAGAAGGACACACACACACACACACACATAGTGGAAAAGAGCCGGAGACAGAGAGAGCTTTATGAATTGGGTAGACAGACGAACATAGGGGTTTGTGTGGGTGGGTGAAGAGACTGAGCGTTTTTTGTGTGTAGGAAAAGCCAGAGAGAGAGAGAGCAGGACAGAGAGAGAGCGAGACAGACAGTCATGGACAGGCAGTCGGCTACATTTCCAAAGAAATACGAAATAATTAAATGTCAACCTTTTCATAGCGCACGCTGTCCTTCGAAACCCAACAGTATTGATGTCCTTGTGGAATAATGCGGCACAAAAATCAGTATAATGGCCACTCCAGTGAAGGCTTGCGCTTCCATAATAAAGATGGTGGACATAGATGGATATCATTTCTACCTCAAGAGCCATGTAAATTTACGGATAAAAAAGGAATACGAACACGTGCTGACAATACGGCTTAGAAACGTTCAACGTGCCCTTCAACTCTTCAATGATGTATAATTAAAAAAATATATAATACTCATTTTCATATAATTGAGTTAGAGTACATGGGCCTTGCTAATTCATTCTGTAGTAAAATAACAAACACTTTTATTCTCTGCCTTTGAAGTGTGGATCTTCTCCCCCCCCCCGTATTTAGACAGGGGCTCAAAAATGTTTTCAGAAAAAACATGAAAATGTATATTTTTTCAAATATAAAAACTCAACATCTCAACATTTTCTTTTTATTGGCTCATACATGCAATTCCTCAATCAGCCAATCACGTGGCAGCACGAAATCACGGATGAAGATTAAGAAGTTAATGCTCATCACATCAAGCACCAGGTGATCTCCATGTACTGCTGCTCACCTGGGAATTACACGCACAACCGGAAAAACAAACAAACAAAATGATCCAATGAGACGCAGGAGTGTAATGGACACGCCTGGACGACGAGAGAGGTCACAGGAGACTGGTTGGAGCTGACAGGAAAGCTACGATGACTCAGATAAGCATGGTTAGAGAAAAAAAACCCTGCGCATCTCAGAACCTGTCACACATCGAACCTCGGGGTGAATGAGCTTCAAAAGCAGAAGATCTCATCTCACCCTTTTGTGTCAGACAGGAAGAAGGATCTGAGTCTATCACATGGAAAAACTGGACAGTTAAAGGTTCGGAAAAAAAAAATCACTAGAATGATGGAGCTAGATTTCATCAGATGGTGTAAATGGCAGATGTGAGATGGTCAGAATTTGGCGTCAACATCATGGCAGCACTTCAGACTGGTGCTGGTGGTGTGATGGAATCTTCCTGACCTAACTATACTCTGTACATAGGATATGCTTTGGCCGTATGTTTACAGTTCACAGTTATAACCACGATGAATTGTCAGCTCCAACCAGACTAGCCATTCTCCTCATCAGCAAGACATGTCTTCTCACACCTCATTGAATTTTTTCATTCCAATCTGTGTATCTGTTGTGCATAAAAATCCCAGCGGTTCACTGAGATCCCTTTAGCCACCTAGCTGGTGTTAGATGTGAACATTAACTTAGGTCATTGAGCACTGTCTGAAATCCACGCCGTATCCGAGTATGCGCATCAATTTTACTGACCTTTCATACAGCATAAAGGCTACATCCAGCATTATAATGCACCATATAATCCGATCTAAATCCCAAACATCAAGAAGTGTAACTGGATCTTCATGTCATCAAGCTGACATGGACCAGAATCCAACCTGTTAGATATTAGGTCCTAATAAAGTGGCCAGTGTATATTCTTATTGTATAGCTAGAAACAAGGCATGTCCTATTTACTGTACAGAGCATAGAAGATGTCAGAAAGAGGTTAGTTTACAAACTGAAGCTGGAGGTTCGACATAACACTGGATATAGATGTAAAGGCTGAAAGAGAGAATTTACTGCAAGATGATCAGAGACAAGAAGCTGAAGATGTTCCTCTGTTCTGGGAAAAGAGCTGGAAAAAAAAGCTTCGAATGGAAATTTAATGTTAAATCTTAAATTCACTCAATAAATGTTCCAGAGGTTGGGAAAAAGCTTCAGTAAGACATATTTTTAAATTATAAATTTGCCCATCATTCTTTCAAAAAGAGAAGTGGGTTTTTTCCAGTAGAGAGATTTTGTGTGTATTCATAATGATTAGACCATTAGGGTTGACCCTTACAGCACTTTTTGTAGGAATAAATCAATTACACGTACACACTGAAATACAGACCGGCAACTCTGTGTGTACTTTCTAATCTGTTGAGTCTCTCATCATGGTGTGAGCTTTTTCTGAACGCTGCACGTGATAAACACACAACCATTAGCCTGCTCTTTCATTCAAACCAAGAAACACAACACTGACAGATTGTGTAATGTGTACTTAGTTTGAAAAGTGCATGTGTAGTCTGTGTACTCTCTTTTGAACAGTGAAATATCAAAGATAGTAGTTCATCTCGTGGTTAGCACGCTTGCCTCGCACCTTCAGGGTTGGGGGTTTGCTTCCTATATCCTACGTGCTATGCTGTGTGGATTCTCCAGTTTCCTTCCTCATTCCAAAGACATGTGTTGTAGGCTGATTGGTGTTTCTAAATTAATTGCCCGTATTGTGTGTGTTTGTGTGATTGTGCCCTATGATGGACTGACATCAGGGTGCCCACTGGGATAGACTCCAGGCTCCATGTGATCCTGTGTATGATAGGCACTACAGAAAATAAATGGATGGATGGATGGAAGCAAGGATGGATGGAAGCAAGGATGGATGAATGGATGCATGGATGGATATATGGATGCATGGATGAAGGGGATGGATGGGGGATGGATGGATGGATGGATGGATGGATGGGAGATGGAGAGATGGAGGGGTGGATGGATAGATAGACGGATGGATAGATGGATGGATGAGCCACCTCATTCATGATTAACCTGCTTCTGTATTCCACATGTGTCTTCTCAATCATGTCTAACGATGTATTATGGACATCTTAGCAAAGCAGTCTTTTAAATAAATTCCCCCTGACATGGCACCAAATCTAGAGTGTGACATCACGTCTTGAGACGACTCAAAGATCTGCTGCATGAAGCTACAGTCTGCACTAGAAAGAAATCACTTTTACTTAATATGTGTAATTTTCCTTATGACCACCGGGGGCAGTATTCAGACCAGTTCGATTTTATTTGTATAGCACTTTGAACAATAAACCCTGTCACATAGCAGCTTTACAGGAATCAAAATAATATAATTCTGGATATTTGTAATGTATCCCTACTGAGCAAGCCAGAGGCGATGGTGGTGAGGAAAAACTCCCTGAGACGATGTGAGGAAGAAACCATAAGGGACTCAAAAGACAACTCATCCTCATGCTCACAGGGTGATTAGACATCATTTACTTTCTATAACTCTTTACTATATGGATTAAACGTACAATGATGTATCCGGGAAATTCATTCTAGTTTTAACATGAAGTCTATTTTAACTGTTGCAGACTTGAGAGCAAAAACCTTGTGAGCTGTTAGACTTTGCTCCACAGAAGAATTAGCCATTTGTTGCCAGGAAACACGTCGGAATAAGGGTGAATAAAAGGGTGAAAAAAAGCGAATAAGGGTTCAACCCTGCTGCCAGTAGGTTCTGCTACCACTTTAATTGTTTCACATGTCTGGTTGGTGGCACGAGGATTGAACTTTTTCCCTGTTTGTCTCAGACTGCTGCTAGCAAAACAGATGTGCTTTTAAACTAAAATGCTGTATAGACTTTCATGTACTTCTAAAAACCACTTATTGAGCTGAACATCTGCCCTCAGACTTCACTTGTCTATAATAATCTCAGGTAAACATCTAGCCTTCGTTCTTCTCTCTTGCTCAAAATCCTGTCCTGTGTCGTCACTCCAGTCTGCTCTGATGTGGAGGGCAGCTAGAAAAAGGATGGAGAATTCTGTTAAACCTGGGAGAAAAAAAAAAAGACTAAGAGTGACTAAGTGGAGAAAGATGGGCAGAAAGCCGGCGAGAAAAATGGGAGTCAGATGGGAAACAATTGTGATTAATTTAGTGATTGATTGAAGGTCAGAGACTCCCCTCAGGAGAAATATTTCTCATCACCCCTCACCTCTTCACACTCTCTTCAATTCCATTCATCTCCTCGCCTATCTGTAATACTCTCTGTAATTTCTTCTGATTCGCGCCACGTCCATCACACTTCTGCCCGCTTTTCTCCGCTCTTCTCATCTATTTCACTGCTCTAAATTCTCTACTTACACCCCTTCTCTCTCTCTCTCTCATCCCCCTCCCTCTCTTTATCTCACTCCCCCTCCCTCTCTCTCATTCCCCTCCCTTTCTTTATCTCACTCCCCCTCCCTCTCTCTCATTCCCCCCTCCCTCTCTTTATCTCACTCCCCCTCCCTCTCTCTCATTCCCCCCTCCCTCTCTTTATCTCACTCCCCCTCCCTCTCTCTCATTCCCCCCTCCCTCTCTTTATCTCACTCCCCCTCCCTCTCTCTCATTCCCCCCTCCCTCTCTTTATCTCACTCCCCCTCCCTCTCTCTCATTCCCCCCTCCCTCTCTTTATCTCACTCCCCCTCCCTCTCTCTCATTCCCCCCTCCCTCTCTTTATCTCACTCCCCCTCCCTCTCTACCCCCCACTCCCTCTCTTTATCTCACTCCCCCTCTCTACCCCCCACTCCCTCTCACTCCCCCTCTCTACCCCCCACTCCCTCTCACTCCCCCTCTCTACCCCCCACTCCCTCTCTCTACCCCCCCACTCCCTCTCACTCCCTCTCTCTACCCCCCTCTCCCTCTCACTCCCTCTCTCTACCCCCCACTCCCTCTCACTCCCTCTCTCTACCCCCCACTCCCTCTCTCTACCCCCCACTCCCTCTCTCTATCTCACTCCCTCCACTCCCTCTCTCTCTATCTCACTCCTCCCTCCCTCTCTACCCCCCTACCTCTCAATCTCTCTCTCACTCCTCCCTCCTTCTCTACCCCCTCTTCCTCTTTCTCAATCTCTCTATCTCACTCCCCCCTCCTTCTCTACCCCCTCTCCCTCTTTCTCAATCTCTCTCTCTCACTCCCCCTCCCCCTCTACCTCCCTCTCCCCCCTCCTCCTCTCTCCTCCCTCCCTCTCAATCTCTCTCTCACTCCCCCTCCTTCTCTACCTCCCTCTCCCCCTCCCCCCTCCCCCCCTCTCTCACTCCTTCCTCCCTCCCTACCCCCCTCCCTCTCAATCTCTCTATCTCACTCCCCCCTCCTTCTCTACCCCCTCTTCCTCTTTCTCAATCTCTCTCTCACTCCCCCCTCCTTCTCTACTCTCTCTCTCTCACTCCCCCTCCTTCTCTACCTCCCTCTCCCACTCCCCCCTCCCCCCCTCTCTCACTTCTTCCTTCCCCCCTCCCTACCCCCCTCCCTCTCAATCTCTCTCTCACTCCCCCCTCCTTCTCTACCCCCTCTCCCTCTCTCAATCTCTCTCTCACTCCCCCCTCCTTCTCTACCCCCTCTCCCTCTATCCCACTCCCCCCTCCTTCTCTACCCCCTCTTCCTCTTTCTCAATCTCTCTATCTCACTCCCCCCTCCTTCTCTTCCCCCCCTTCCTCTTTCTCCACCTTTCTCTCCCTCCTCCCCCTTCTCTCCTCTCTCTCTCTCACTCCCCCTCCTTCTCTACCTCCCTCTCCCACTCCCCCCTCCCCCTCTCTCTCACTCCCCCTCCTTCTCTACCTCCCTCTCCCACTCCCCCCTCCCCCTCTCTCTCACTCCTTCCTTCCTCCCTCCCTACCCCCTCTTCCTCTTTCTCAATCTCTCTATCTCACTCCCCCCTCCTTCTCTACTCTCTCTATCTCACTCCCCCCTCCTTCTCTACCTCCCTCTCCCTCTTTCTCAATCTCTCTATCTCACTTCTTCCTTCCTCCCTCCCTACCCCCTCTTCCTCTTTCTCAATCTCTCTATCTCACTCCCCCCTCCTTCTCTTCCCCCTCTCCCTCTCTCAATCTCTCTATCTCACTCCCCCCTCCTTCTCTACCCCTCTCCCTCTTTCTCAATCTCTCTATCTCACTCCCCCTCCTTCTCTACCCCCTCTTCCTCTTTCTCAATCTCTCTACCACACTCCCCCCTCCTACGCTTCCCCGTCTTCCTTTTTCTCAATCTCTCCCTCACTCCTCCCCCTTCTCTACTCTCACTCTCACTCCCCCTCCTTCTCTACCTCCCTCTCCCCCACCCCCTCTCTCTATCTCACCCCCCTTCTTCTCTACCCCCCACTCCCTCTCTCTCACTCTTTCTATCTCACCCTCTCCCCTACCCCCTCTATCTGTCTCTCTCACCCCCCCACTCTCTGACTCCCCCCTCCATGAAATGAATAGAACCCTAAGAATAAAAAGAACAGTATACCAAATAGAAGTGTAGAAGTGTATGTGTGTATCTCTTTCTTTCTCTCTTCATCCCCCTCTCTCCTTCTCTCCATTTTAGTTGTATGTGTGTGTGTGAGTGTGTGTGTGACAGTGATGTCTGAATTGCTCCTTTAAAAAAAACCACACACACAATGTTAGCTGAACGCTTACTGAAGGACATGACTTACATGACAAAGTATCTCTCTTTGTCACTGTCAGAGCGATGCTCTTTTCTGCACCCTGAGGAAAAATCAACAAAACTCCCACTTTGACACTCCAACTTCCAACTTTCTGTCAAACTCCAGTAACTCGCTTCACTCTCTCTGCATTGTTCACTTCCCTCCTTCCTCCTCATCCTCCTCTCTTCCTGCTTTTCTCATAAACGCAAGCAGCATCGCAGGAGACGTCGTAAACAGTACGCTGAGAATAAAACATAACAGACCCGCTGCTGTATTAAAGCCAAATAATCAGTGATGACACGGTGCCATGTCGCGCCCTTAATGTCCTAGACAGAACATCCGGAAATTTCTTTAATACCAGTCATTTGACATCAATTACTTTAAAAAAAAAAACAACAAAAAAATGAATTTATTATATTTAGCTACACGCTCTTGAAGAGTGTGTGCTTTTTTCTCTCGCTTGAAGTCAATAAGACAAAGTGCAGCTCGTCTTGTTATTGAGCAACCTCAAACAATAAATAAATAAATAAATAAATTAATTAATTAATTAATTAATTAAAATAAAATCAAAGTCATCTTCCATATAGGAAAAAATAAAAGTCACGCTTTTATCACTGAGTGCTGACACTCCATCAGTAAAAGCTAAACAAACACCAAGCACCTCATTAAGACGTTTTTTTCGCTGCTAATATGATGCTTATTGGACAAACCTTCATTTTGTTCACACATTTTTTGTCATTTATCTTTGATTTTAAACAAAACCACGGTACCAAAAAAATCACACAGTGGAGAAATTCACTCATCTTACACTGCATACACACAATCTAGACAGAAACAAAGCATACACACTATACATATACTGACCAGGCATAACATTATGACCACCTGCGTAATATTGGTGTTGGTCCCCCTTTTGCTGCCAAAACAGCCCTGACCCGTCATGCACTGTGTATTCTGACACCTTTCTATCAGAACCAGCATTAACTACTTCAGCTTCTGTTGTATAATTTTACGAATCTCCTTCCTGTAGGTCGTCTTTTCACTGTCCCCAAGGCTGCTTTACACTTCAAGCGTAAAGTTTTTGGAGACGTTCAACACGAACCTGTCCTATATACAAGGTTTTGTTTATGAATGGATATCACAGCTCAAAAAGACAACCATTCCTTATCATGAAAAATGTCTTTTCCCCTCCCATGTCATTTATTCATTTCATTTCATTCATCATTTCCTATGTCTATATCGGTCTTCCTATGTCAGACAATTGAGAGACACCGATCAGCCTTTTAGGCATGTCTTTAGACTGGGGGAGGAAACCTGAGAACCCTGAGGAAACCCCAGAGAGAGAATGGGGCACACATGCAAACTACACACACACACACAGGATGGGAATCAAAACACGAATCTGTCCTCTGGATCAATTTGAATAATAAAGTTTTATTCATGAATGGATTTCGAAGCTCAAAAAACAACTATTTCTCATTACTGAAATGTCCTTTTTTCCCCATGTCAGCCTCTTGAAATTTGACAACAGCTCCGATATTTTCCTTTTTATCTTACAAAAGAGGTAAAAAAAACTCCCTGCTTTTCTACTTCAACATTACAACAGTTTATACCATTTCAAATATCTATTTCTTTTCATTTTTCTATGACTTTATATTAAGCGCTTTATATTAAGGCACTTGTTCTCACATCATCTGCTTCTACATGAACGGTAGTGTTACATTTTACTGGACAATAACGAACGTGGTATATTTTAATGAGCTTGTGAGGATAGACCGGATGTATCAGCAGATAAGGAACAATAAAATGACAACGTCCTAATCGTTAGGTTTTAGCCGTGTTCACAAACAAATCGTCAAATGCGGAATTCAATTTTATTTGTCACTATGCCATCGTGCAATAAAATAAACAGAGCTAAGATAAACGAAATTAAATCGAACATAAGGCATATAAAGGATAAATAAATATGATATAGAATTCAGATATTGAATGTTATATATCTATTGGTATTTTGCCAAATGTGCATGTAGTGCAAACCGTGCTAGAATTACACATTACATTTTTTAAACTGCTTCCAATTTTACTAATCTAGCTACCAAGAGAGCAAAGGACTACCAGATTCTAGCTATTTCCTGCAGAGCTTATCCTACAGAGCCGCAGGGAAGCTAGAAGAATCGGGACACAATGCAGAGGACACCCTGGATGTGGTGCCAACTCATCACACACACACACACACAGCCCCAGATATTGGACCACTGACTGGAAGGTCATGAGTTGCCAAGCTGCCACTGCTGGTCACGTCCCTTAACCATCAACTGCTCGGTTGTACAAGTGAAATGAATGTAAGTCACTCTGGATGTCTGAAGCAATCCGGCTAAATGGTGCCAATGAATCTGGGAGAAAACTGGAGAATCCTGAGGAAACCCTGCCCCAGATTTTATTTTGGGAAGGTAGAGGACACCCTGGACACATATTCACACAATACAGACAATTTAGAGCAGCCTGTTTGGCATGTCTTTAGCGTCTTAATGAGCTCCATCACATTGTGGTATGGAAGCCTTTCTATCAGAACCAGCATTAACTTCTTCAGCAATTTGAGCAACAGTAGCTCGTCTGTTGGATCAGATCACACGGGCCAGCCTTCACTCTCCACGTCCATCAATGAGCCTTGACTGCCTATGACCCTGTCACCGGTTCACCACTGTTCCTTCCTTGAACCACTTTTGATAGATACTGACCACTGCAGACCGGGAACACCCCACAAGAGCTGCAGTTTTGGAGATGCTCTGATCCAGTGGTCTAGCCATCACAATTTGGTCCTTGTCAAACTCGCTGAAATCCTTACGCTTGTCCATTTTTCCTGCTTCTAATACATCAACTTTGAGGACAAAATGTTCACTTGCTGCCTAATATATCCCACCCACTAACAGGTGCCCTGATGAGGAGATCATCAGTGTTACTCACTTCACCTGGCAGTGCTCATAATGTTATGCCTGATCTGTGTATATATATTTCTATACACAAACACACACACACACACACACATATATATATTCAAGATTCAAGATTCTAGAAGCTTTATTGTCATTTCAACCACATATAGCTGACACAGTACATAGTGATATATATATATATATATATATATATATATATATATATACACTCCTGATTGTCTCCATTGGATGTGGAAAAATCTAATCTAATCTGCCCCTAAACTACCACCTTATTTTTTTATTTTTGCCTGAAGTTTTTTTGCAGTTAAAAGACCGGAGTCGAGTTTGAGTCCCGAGGGCCACCGTACTGATTCCCACACACACTGATTCAACTCATCAGATAATTAGCAAGGTCACAGCAGGCTGCTAAGGTTATTACTGTTTATTCATGAGCTCAATTCTTTTAAGAGCTGAAAAAGAATAAGTAATAAGGGCAAGCAAGACTAAGGACTTGGGGTTCAGCACTCAGGTCCTAGTGTAGTGTATTGTGTTGTCTTGTCTTTTGTCTTGCACAAGGTTGCACACATGCACTTGATGTGAATCCTCTTTAACCCTTAGAGTTAGAGCTCCAACTTTTGAGTGTAAGACACTTGGTTCTTGCTATAGTTATAGATTTTCATGCCAGATTTATATCCTGTTAATATATTGGTCAATTATGTGCTATCGTTATCCTTATGTAGCTCGGTGTCTTTACGTAGCACTTCTTTATTTCACGACGTACTGCATCAGCTATAAATATAAAGCCTCTTGACTTGCCTTGAAAAGCTAACTATCTATAGGCGCTTTCTCTGTGCATTTGTCTTCCGCTAAACTTCTCATGCAAGAAAATAACAAGTACCTTCCCTAGCATGCACATCTCTCTGTCTTTATTTATTATTATTAGTAGTAGTAGTATTATTATTTTGATATCTAATCCTGACATGCTCATACACAAAAAAAAAATCATCTTGACATAATCCTTGTAAACACTTGTTGTTCGGTCCCCGACACGTTGCCGCCACATTTCCCTCGACCCTCCATCATTGTCTTCTCATCCAGCAGGATGCGCTCTCTAGTTTGTCTTCACCGTCTGCTGCTTTCTCTCCTCTCTGCCTCGGTGCCTGTCTCTCCTCCATCCCATGCCATCCCTCCATCCCCCAGGACGCAATTACACTCTCCCCCTGGATAGCGACTAATTACTCTGGCTTTTAAAAAAAATCTGCCATGAATGAATAAATATGAGCGGGGGGTGTGGGGAGGGTGGAGTGCAGATTAATAAATGCTAATCCCTGGCGCAGTCCTGTGACTTGAGGACAGAATGAGCAATAGAAACTCTCTCTTTCACACACACACACACACACACAGTGGGAGTTCAGGTTCAGGGTTCTACTACATTTCCAGACCTATGCAGGACAAACAGCCTCTCTCTCTGTATGTCTCTCTCTGTCTCTCTCTCTCTCTCTCTCTCTCTGTCTCTCTCTCTCTCTCTCTGTCTCCTAGCCCCCACCCCCCCTGCCCCAGGGGGCCAACAAACCACTTAAACAGGGTGGCACGTTGGGAAAAGCATCTGTTGTGAAATCAAATGTTCTTGGAGCGAAGTTCCTTTTAATAAATGACAGGATAAGGAAGCGCAGGGAGTTAAACGCCATCCTCGGCTCCACTGCAGCAGCGCTGTGTAAAAGCAGCGTGATCGTAATTGAAGCCGTGTGCGTTCTTGTTAGCTACAGCTCTGCCTTAGCGTATGCAGTCATAACGAAAACGTCTGAAGAAGCTGTGAGACTACTGAGTGATGGGTGATACCGAGGCGGCATCACTGACGTGAGGAGGAAAAGTGAACATCTATCCAAACCTCAGCACTCAAACTATTCATTAGATCACAAAGTTCTCACTCAGTCGGCATGACATGGAGTTTCAGCGCTAAGACGTGACTGAAATCATGACTGATGTTGTTTCGATGGTGAAACAACCTTTAACACTAAACGGCTGTAAAAACAGTTCATAAAAATATTTAGAAATCAACAGTGACAATTAAATCAATTTAACAAAGTCTTTAAAAACATAGAAATGTTTGCCTTTTAAATGATTATTACTGATTTTTTTAAATTATTATTATTATTATTATTATTATTATTATTTATAATAGTCTTCAAAAATCTAAATATATGTCAAAATATATTAAATATTATTAAATATAAATACAATAATAAATATTTATTAATAAGAATTTTATAATGTAATTATTTTAATTTATTGGCAATTGTATATTATTATTATTAATTATTTATTATTATTATTATTATTATTATTATTATTATTATTATTAATATAATAATAATAATTCATATAGACACATATAAATCACATACAAAATACAATTCATTGATATAACATTATCAAGTTTGGGTTTTTTCTGTTCCATACAGAAAATACAGAGATACAGTCAGATCGTTACAGTCCATGACCCAAGTGGTGAGATAATCTCTCAAGATTGCACACAAGACTGTAGGACATATATTACGGCTCTGTTTAGCACACAGCAGAAAAACGAGACAGCGTGGCAGTGAGATTTATGTTATACCGCAAGCTTTAAAGGTAAACAAAGTCAATATTTAAACAGCAAACAAAATGATTTCATTTCTAAAACGGGCATCATGTTTAATGCTAACACCACTGTTTGCTAAATTAGTCAGTTGTCATGTAATGGAGATGAAGGTGGATGAAGTACAGAAGGTTTGAGATGAACAACAGAAAGCAATCATGGAGCTAAAACAATACGACTAATGAGGCTATACAGAACAGGCAAGAGTGACCAAGAGAGCAAACACCACAGAGAACAGAAGAAGAAGTTGATTAAGGGTGGATAAGGGTGCCCTCTGGTGGTCTGGGGGGGGATTGTGGTGGTCCATGTGGCTGTGATGCTAGTTACCGTAGAGTCTGACCTTCAGACAGATGGCAGAAACTCTGGACTTCATAGCAAGTTTTATTAGCTATAGACCATTCAAAAGGGGTATCTGATTGACATGTAAAGCAACCAATCACAGTCAATGTCCCTACAAAAACAGACTGGTGTGCAAAGATCGTTCGTTTTAAAAAAGTCGTGCAAATGAGTGATTCTGTACTATGCGCATGATTTAGAAATTCCAGCGTTTAGCTGATCCTCATAAGCGTTCATTGTCAAAGATGTAAACATGACAGCTTCCTTCTTCCAAGAGAGAAGTAGAGCATCACGACGGCTTTGTTTCCTGTAAGACCGTTAAAAAAAACATGACACACACATCTCCGGGAAATCCTGTAGAATCCAACCAATCAGATGACGGCTGTATGCTTCAAACCTTCAGCCAACAGATTACATAGCATGACATCTGAGGCTGAGATTAACGGAGAGTATGAAGCAAACAATGTAAGACGAGAATGTTGGAAAATTGCAAATGGTTGTTGTAAACAATTTCTCCTCCAAACACATTCTGGGAGAAACGGATAGATAAATGATCGTAAATAAATTCACCTCCTTCGTGACTCTCCATGAATCTTCTGTGGGACTTTTCAAATGTATCTGGAACATGTGCTGAGAAAATACCAGCGCAAAATCAAGATCAAATCTAGTTGTGTTTCTTGTCTAATCACCTGACATGACTGTTACTTACAGGCTGCAGGAATCTACAGTTTGGGCTAGGAAGAAATCAGCCCCAGCATCTCTTCCTCATAACATTCTGGGGTTTTTTTTCAATCATTTGTTTATAAATGTTAAAGAATCAGGATCAGAAATGAACAAGAGCAAAAATGTTACCAAAATGGCCCCAGATGCTGTAAAAAAACCCCATGTTGTTTACTCCTATTGGATTTGGTTGGCTAAGTATAAAGACCAGTCTAGATTGATTCTGAAATCTCTGCATGTAGATAGTTTTATTTATTTATTTATTTTACCTCGGCGCGTCTGTCTGTGTCATGCTGTGACTCACACTGTGATGGGAGTGTTAAAGTATTAAAGCACAGGAAAGATGGAGCCGTATTTGACAAGGCATCAAACACTCAACACAACACACCTCAATAAAACTCAATACAACTCAATACAACACAAAAACTGGAGACGCACAAATCCACTGTGAAAATGTCTGCAGCGGAGTCGTGGACAATGGACTGACTCGAGACTGAAGCTCATGCTAACAGACTAAATGAAAGAATAAGACTCAACAGTTCATGATATATAATCATTGCAGGTTAAATGTGTGTGTGTGTGTGTGCGTGCGTGTGTGTGTACAGTACATGTCATTTAAAAACCATGAAAATGTTAATTAAATGTCAAGGAAGATGTTTCTTTAGTTGATACATGTGTGATGGAAGTGAATACAAACCAAAACTGTGTGTGTGTGTGTGTGTGTGTGAAGTGTTTTATACAGTAAAAATGCACTCATGAACATTAAAATAAAGATAAATTCTCCAGGAAATCAACTCCAGAAGGAAAATATTGCCTCTTAATAATAATAAAAAAAAAAAATCAATTCTGACCCTGAACCTTATACCGATGTAGTTTTATGTTTGAAAAACATGCAGCAGGTGTAAAAAAAAAATAAAAAAAATAAAAAAAATAAATACCAAAAAACTAGACATAAACACATAAAACTAGACGTAAACTGTCACGACTAGATCTCTCAGTACTAATGCTGAATCACTGGAACTCTTCACAGACAGTCAAAACAACCTCTGGCATCAGATTAGGCAAAGATCACGGATGATCCTTAGATCCATCTACAGAGACCCGAACTCGAACCTCCAAACCAGACAGAACAAGCTCAGGTTTAAGAAGAGAGAGAGAGAAGACAACAAGCAACAGTACAAGAGAAGTCGAGAAAGCCTCGTCACCGGTGGCCATTTTGCTATTCATGACTTTTTCGGGGTGGTGGGGTGAAAACAGAGAGATTAATGACACGAGCCGGAGTGAGGAGCGCTGCTTAATAAAGGCAAAGCTAACGAAGTGCAAGAGAACTAAATGACCCCAGCAGGTCCCGGACCGGGCCGTTTTAATGGACTTTTAAAGTCATGCAGGGCGACGCTCATAAATCGCTTTCCACCGGCGGATACGTGGACACAGCAGGAGCGTACCTTTTGAAAGCGCTAAGCTGCGAATGCGCGGAGGCTTTAAATGCCGAGTGCAGAGCCACAATTGCTTCAAATGAACGCTGGCCTAACTCTGACACACAGTGGGACTTCATCAAATGGAGACACAAAGTGCTTTATTAATCAGCTCTGTGTGTGTGTGTGTGTGTGGGAGCTCTGTGGAGCTGTTGCGGGGTGTCCATGCAGCACTAAGGAAAAAATGTAAAGGGTTATAAAGGGAAGAGGTGGCCAAGAGGACAGAGACAGTGAAGAGAGAGACGAGAAGTGCGCTGAACCTGGAACTCTTCCATTTCTACATTCTCAGTCCAGTTGGATATCACACACCTAAACATTACCAAAAAAAATGGCGTTTGCTCCTGTTTGGTTGTGTCCATGTTCAGCATTGATTTCCTTTCTGAAGTGAAGTGATGGTTAATGTGAAGCTCATATGATGTAGACACTCAGGGTGTGAAGAATTTGTAGCTTTTTATAAATATTTTCTGTTTTTTATCTAGGAGCTTCTAGGAGCAATATATTTCTAGAAAACAAACCCGGGTCATTTTCCTTCTATCTTCAAAGTAAATGGTGATATTAAACTCATTTCTGCTCTCTGAGACGCCCCCAGTGCTTGCATGTAAAATATGAAGGTGTTATCTTCAACCGCTCAAATTCTGTGTAAGGTTATACAACAAATCTCTCACACCCAAGAGTCCTGACTCATTTTATATCAGTCTTGTGAACATTAAAATAATTCATTTGTTTAAACTGATTGAAAATGTCCGACCATCGTGAGTCTAAGTCGAACACTAGTGTACTGGTTTAAAGGGGTTGGTGGTCTGGGACAGTGATGTCAGAGACACTATAATAAACTCCAATGATCTGAAAAATAAAATCCAATTCACGAGTGCCAGGTTGAATAGTAGCTTCATAAGTAAATATATAAGAGCTATGCTGTTTAAAAAACTTCTTAGAACTGTTACGCACCCACAAACATGTAACAGCGACAAATCCTCCACTCTATCAGTTGTCTATTGTAAGTTTGTGGACTTACGTGACCAGAACAAGCTCCATTCCTTTAAGAAAGGCTTTCCTCTAGATTTTGAAGCATTGTGTTCATTC